>NC_061113.1:96384960-96460180 GCF_002878395.1 Capsicum annuum
GAACACTGGAAACTCATGTCTGCCAATATGAGGGGTGGATATAGTGACCACATATGATACTGTGAGGTACATAGGAATCCTCTAAGTACACTATACATAAGTATCATTGAAAGCAAAGGGTACTTTTGAATCTCCTACTCTTATGGTATCTCCTATTCATGCAGCTATACGCATTGGGTCCCATTTAGGGGGTTACACTTAACCCATATTGATCGTGGGTGGTTTTAGGATGGTTAATCTACACAAATTCAGGTTTATGGTTTTAAATGCATGTTAAACCCGGTTCCCTTTCCCGGCATGGTTATATATATATATGTATGGTTGTATGCATATGGTTGGTTTACTTAGTTTTACTGGATGGCATTATTTTATCCTTATCCCGAGTTCATGCTAGCGTTCAGTCGCTAACCCATATTTGGGCGACTGTATCCCCATCGATGCAGTAACCAGCCATTCTACTCCTCTTACTTAGTGATTGGTTTCGGGATCAGTTGTTGGATTAAAGTGGTGAGCTTCCATAATCTGGAAGGCTCTATTTTATATCATGGATGTCTTTACATACTTTGGTTATTTTATTGATATTGGTTCTTCCTATTGTTTGGTGCATATCACAATCAAATATTATTTTTCTTTTGGTTAGAAGATTGTGTGACTACTATAGGTTGGAATGGGCGAGATCGATATTAGTTTCAGCCTTAATATTGGCATTGGTATTGGAGCTGATACCTTTGGACTGAATTTCTGATTTTTCTATCCTCTTATGTTAAGTTATGGAAAGAAACTTGTTTTTATATTGGTTTGGTTATGGTTATTGGTGGGGATTTGGACAGTTGGACTCGTTTGGGTCAGTCACGGTCATAGACCTATCCTAGAGACTGGAAGTTATATAGAACACACTTTCTTGTTATATGTTTGTAATTCATCTGACTCGGGGCATGCATTTGGATGGTTGGGTTTGGCATCGAGGGTGGTCCCCGGTCTTGGTTGAACTTGGTATGCCAATTACTACAAGGCCTCGGGTCTGGTCGTGTCAATTATGTTTGCAGTCCAAAATTACTCAAAAATACCATGTGGGTTCTATTTATGAAAATTGCATTTTCGAAGCCAACCTAACATCCCCTCATGCTCATGGATTAATTACCCTAAAAATAGGTTAAATCTAAGCTACATTAGTGTTAAAATCAGTCCGCCAAGTTTTAGGGATTTTTAAACAAGATCTAACCCTAAGTTTTGTCAATATTTTGGGTTTAACTATATTGGGAATGGATGAAGAACGGGAAAAACAATCTAAAATGGGGCTTTTTATACATTTCCCAAGTGTTTAGGAGTTGTTATCGTGACCCGACCCTTGCGATCGCGGTATCTTCTGCCTGCCAAGGTTCACTATTGCTTATATCTCATGGCGATCGTGGCAATTGGTGCCTTTCCAAGTATATTGAAATCTCGACCCCTGGCTCGCTATTATAGAGTGCACCAGCACAACTGAGACTTAGAATTCTCCATGTCTATGTCAACCCCTCGGGATTTATTCAAAATCCTGTATATGCAAATGGATTATGCTATCATACCAAATACAACGTTCTAGACTCAATGGTAAAGTCATAATTTTCTTTGAGGTTATTTTAATGAAAAGTGGGTCCTAAACCCATATTTTTTTTCTTTACTTTTTGAGTAATAGGTCAAAATGAGCTCTGGACTCAAACCAAGAATCCACCTAGCCTTAAATTTACATTTCAAAGTTGTTGGAATAATCAAATTTGACATATGAGATTGTTTGATTGAAGTTTTTTCCCGTTGGCTATTTGAAACCAACAAAGACTTTAAAATAGGGGATTGGCTCTACAAATCAAATGAACTATCTGGTAACCGAACTGTTAGTCTCAGTAAGTCATAAATAACTTGCGGTAGCTATGGAAAAGATCTAGCAATGAAAATAAGTGAAAATTTGGAAAATAACCTAAAGTGTCATTACAATAACCAAGATTTACCTTGATTTATGAGAACTTTATTCGTGGACCGGAATAAAGTGGGATAAAGTGGATTATGTGTCCAAGTGTCAAAATTTTAAGCAAGTGAAGTATGAACATTAAAAGTATCCAGGGTTGCTTCAGAGAATGCCTATCCCTATGTGGAAATGGGAACACATTGCTAAGAATTTTGTAATGGGTCATCCTAAGATTTGGTAAAGTACAATTCCATTTCGGTGATACTAGATAGGCTGGAAAAATCAGCTCACTTCTTGCCAGTTTGGGTAGACTACAACTCTTAGCAGTTAGCTAAAATCTATATCGAGAAGATTGTGAAAGTTCAAAAGGTGCCACTTACTATTATTGATGATAGAGATACAAAGTAAACTTCCCAATTTAGGACATGTTAAATGAGGAGTTAGGTACCAAGATCACATTTAGCACAACTTTTTATCCTCAAATTATCGGGCAGTTAGAGAGGATAATTCATGTGCTAGAAGAAATGTTGATGGTCTGTTTGATTGATTTTGGTGATCATTGGGACCAGTTTCTTCTATTGTATGATTTTGCATACAATAAATATCACTCCAGTATTTATATGGCACCATTTGAGGTACTCTGTGGAAAGAAGTGTAGGTCACCTATTAGGTAGCTTGAGGCTAGCGATGTCAAACCTTTGGGCACTGACTTGGTAAAGGAGGCTCCATATAAAGTAAAGTTCACTCCAAACAAGTTGTTTTTTGCTAAAATTAGACAAATTAAGTAAGTGGACCATAAGGTAATAGACATGGACTTCAAGGTTGATGCGAAAGTTTTATTCAAGGTGTCTCCTATGAAGGGTGTCATGAGGTTCGTTAAGAGGGGAAAGCAAAGACCTTGGTAAATTGGTCCCATTGAGGTTAATGAGAAGGTGGGTCTAGTTTCATATAGGTTGGCTCTACCACGGAGGTTATCGAGGGTCCATTCGGTAATCCATGTTTCTATGCTCAAAATATTATGGGGATGGGGACTACATCATTAAAAGGGACCAGTTCTTTCAGATAAGGACTTAGCTTAGGAGAAAGAACTAGTAGCAATTATAAATTGAGAAGTTTGGAAATGGAGGAAAAATAAAATTAGTTCAATTAAGGTTTAATGTAAGAATCATCTTACTGAGGAAGCCACTTGGGAAACCAAGAAGGACATGCAGGATAAGTACCCTCACTTGTTTGAGGATACATGTACTCTATTCTCTCTTTTTTTAGCCTATATTTTGTGTTTTATTTATTGAAAATGTATGATAGGAAAATTTTTATATTTTTTAACACCTTTTTGTCATTATATATAAACTTCCTATTGAAAGTCCCATGTTAAAATTTTTCTGAATTTTGAAGTTACAAATTCTAGGCTAGGCTAGTTTCGAGCGAAATCGGAGTCAAGTATGGTCTGGAAAACTCTAACAATTTAGGTGGTCTTTGATTTAATTTCTATTTATCTGGTATGATAAGGAACCCATAGAACTTTAATAAATTCAATTTCAATGAGTAGAATTCAAAAATATTAATGTTAGTGTAAAGGGCATTGTTTGGAATGTCTCTAGTTTAAGGTGTGTTGCAAAAATAGGAATTTTTAGGAGAAACTAGACATTCTATCCCATCTACGCTGCAATAAAAGTTGGCATGCCTCTATAGCGAAGAAATTCCCGCAATAGCGACGGTCAAAGTTAGTCAGCACCTGTTATAGTAGCAAAAGTCGCAGTTTAATTAAAAATCTTCTCCAAAATAGTTTATTTTTAGAAACTCATTTTGGGATAAAGAAATGATGATTTTTGGAGATTCTCACTAAATTTCCTTCATCTGGATTAGTAAAGGTAAGAATTTCATCCCGGGTAACTTGTAGTTGATAATTAAGCCTTAGAATTATTAAATTATGGAGTTTGGCAAGGTTTTTAGAGTGGATTTTGGTTATTTTTTTGTACAAGGGAGGAAATTAAGTAATAAGTTAATGGTTTTGATTAATTAATGGTTAATTTACTATTTCATTTCATTTATTCACTAATTAATTCATGGAATTGATAGTTTTGGATTAATTATGATAGAAAATCCCTAAAACGGGGAAGGAATGATCATGAACTTGACCTTAGTTGTTTGGTGTGAGTTATAATTCCCAATATTGTAGCTCATTTCATTAATTATGTGTTTATACATGTTTTAAACTAAGAGTAAGAGAAAATACCACAGAAAGGCAAAGTGTGGGCTTAGAGGAGTTGTTCAATCTCAATTCGAGATAGGTGATGGTATTGCAGTTTAATTCAATTTATTCTATATGTGCATGATTACTACTTTATAGTATGGCTTATTAGTGCATGTTTCTTGGTGTGATCAATTGAAAGGATTTTTACGTTAGTATATGATTTCGACCTACCTCATTGCTAAATATGGAATGTTTTGAAATTTGGAATGTTCTCACAGATATCTGAAATTTGGTACATAGATTGTCACATGCCAAACCAGGGCCTGGCGGTGATGGGTATCTCAAGTCAACCATGGACTGAATACACCCCCTTAACCGACCTAAAGAGAACAATAAGAAAAAGGAGAAGAAAAAGAATAAAAACAATTTTTAAGCCAACTAAACAGAAATAAGAAGATGAATGAATGACTCAATAAAACTATGAATCAAAACCATAACCAACCAACCCATATCTATCCACAATAGACTCTAAACCTAGAATGCCAAGTAGTTTGAGACATGCACCGGACCATGAACAAGACAATACAAATGTACTAAGATAAAATAAAAGAATATGGAAATGATAAGGCCTTCCAAATGATGGAGGCTTACCACTTAACAACTACTCGATGAACGTGCTAATCCACATAACGTTGCACAGGGGTAAAAGAAGTTTGTTCGTACCCTACATTATGAAACAATGAAGCGCCCTAGAACAGTCAGTGGGATAAACACTGGCATGTAACTTAGGATAGGGATAAAATTATGTCATGTCCAAAACCAAAATAAACCACATGCATAGATTGTATATACATATATATAAGATGTCAGTATATGGAATAAGATTTAAGCATGATATTTAAAACCATTATCTTGGACTGTGTATCTATAACCATCCTGAGGGAACCTATGGGCTATATGGGTTCAACCTCCCCGGTTAAAAGGGCCCCAGTACGTGTTAGATATATGAACTAGAGAAATCCGAGGAAGGGATAATGCCACCAAGGCTCCCACCATTCAAAATATATATATATATATATAATGTGTAAATTATGGACACGGTCATAAAGATTTCTCAATGCCCAAGCTACACCTTTACTTAAGGATAAAGCGGTTATTGTCAAGTAAAGTCACCCAACTAGGTTGGGGTTGAAACCATAGAGAAAACGTGGATGACTATCTCTAGCTTGCTAAACTCAACGGGCATAAACAGAAAGTAAATAGGGGTGGTTGTTTGAAATATTGAAGAAGTAACAAATCTTAACTTTGGTTGTAATCAATCGTTGACTAATACTAAGACTGTGTTCCCCCTAGCTTCGTAAATCAGTAGTCTTATTGTTTTTTAATTAAACCAACCCATTACCTTGCATGTAGAATTTTATAAGTGATGTACCATTAATTGTTTTGTGGACTCATTAATCATCCTTTACCTTTTGAGTATCAAGATGTCACATCACTAACCCTTATCCTAGATTCCATTTATCTGTTACCTTTTGAGTCTTGAGTTATTAGATGATAGATAACCATCTTACATTGATAATTCTAATTATCCTAGATCAGCAGTTAATATTCAAATTACTATTGTAATTATCTTTTCCTAATCACTACTCCTCTTATGGAGTAAATAGTGATAATTTAGAAGGGAAGATAATCTAGGTGGGATCCTAATGTTTTCAACCGCTAAGACATCTACCAAATAGAACATAATACAATACATACAATGATACTCGTTTAAAATAACTTATCACTTCCCATACTTCGTCAATATCCAAGGGTTCCCACAACCCTAGCTAAGGGATTTAGCCACTCATGCTTGTGAAAACATCAACAAAATTCATTATAAACAACATTTAGTAATATCAAAATGATAAACAAGCAAAACCCAAAGCCAATAGCTAAATTATAAACCAAAATAAAGAAAAAGATAGTCCCAAGATCAAAATCCGAATCTTGGAATCAAATATAAGTTTGTGAGTATCAAGAGTGAGCAACCTAACTACAAAACATCTAAAGGGAATATATAGGATACAAGGAAACCCTAAAAATCAAATCCAGAATGTCAATATGGGGATGTTCAAAAGACACTCAAACTAAAAAGAGAAATTCTAACAATGCACATCAAATACCTTAGGCTTGCCCTTATTTTCTTTACCTTAGTTTTTAGACAGACAAGTTAGGATCACTATAGGACTTTATTCGAATTGTAATGTAGGCTTGGAAGTTTTTATGGTACATATGGATATCAATTTACTAAGCCTCCTTAGAACTACACTGAATTTTATGGTCCACACTTTTACCAATTTCCTTTTATTCCACCCTTATTTCTCCATTTTATTCTTTTACGTACATGCAACTTGGGTATGGTTTCATTTATTCATTTTTTCTCTTTTTTTTCTCTTTCACGTTTTCTTTTTTTTTCCTTTCCTATCACATCCATCCCTACTCTCTTTACTCTTATTTTACCCTTCTTCATACCCACTTTACATTATGCACCCCTATGATAGCCACCCTCAACTTATCAAATATGCTTGAGTTGAGATGCATAATGTCCAAGGAGGATCAAGGCCAAAATAGGTTCATTGTAAAAAAAATAAGAAGGTGAAAGGTAAAAACAAATAAATAGGCTACAAAGATTAAAAATGGGATTAAGGGATACCATTTCACATTAGAAAGGTCATTTTGGCTAAAAGTGGACTAATGCCAAAAATGACCTATGATCCTTTCCTATCCGACTATTCTACAACCTCGGCAAGACTAATCGGACAAGTTCTGGATTTAACACACAAAGAGAACTAGGTAGCATCTCACACACACATAACATAGAGTCATATCACAATTACCTATCTGGTTCATGCATAAGTTAGATATAATTATCATGTTCTTAATCTAATGTCATAACAAGATCCATAATAGTCACACATATATGCATTTACATAATTCTAAAAACACAATTTTTGAAGGATATCATTTTTTCACAAAATCAACAAAAAAATGACCACTGCCCTAAATACTTAAAAATCTCCTAGTTACACAAATAAACAAACACAGTATGAAACAAAACACAACACGGCATAATTTTTAACCTAGACATGTCAGTTTTATAACCATACCATAGCCGATGGGAAAAATAGCACAACAATAAAAACCAGCAGCAGCTATGGAATACCCCACCCTTAACTGAAAGTTATGTACTATCTTGAATGCGCTAAAAATGTAAACAAAGGCAAGGTGGACATACCTAGGAGACATTAGGCATCCATGTCATGATCTCTCTCAGGTATGGTTATCTGGAGTAGCTGAGGCAGTAGTGGTAGCGATGCATTACTGGAAGATGCACCGATACAAGCTCAGAGTTCCTCTGCCTATAAATTTTTACAGTCTCTAATAAATTATGTCTAGACCATTTCAGGTCCTAGTCAAATAACATATTGGGATCCTACAAGTTCCGCTCTCACCCTCTCTTGGTTCCTACTACGGGGACTATATCATCATCCTCAAAAATAAGTCAAACCATTTGGGCCTGGGTAGAGGTACCGGTTAGGCAAATAGTTGCACAACTAGAGGGATGGCTGAAATATGGCTTCCGGTGAGATAGAGTACCTCTACTCTAAATACATCCACCTCCTCCCTAATATCACCTAGATGTAGCATCTCAATGCTGCTGAACTGAACCAATACCCAACCTTCAAAAGCTTCTACATGTGTATACAACTTATGTCATAGCTCTGATAGAGAGACTCAGTCTGAAGACTCTAATCTAGTCTCAACCATCTCAGTGTAGTCTAGACCTATGGCTGAATTTGTCTATATAAAGATAAAACCTCAATCTTGACATTCTATAGTCGAGTATCAATGACTCTCTAACTTTCCACTAAACTCTTCAAAAACTCCTATAAAACTAACATCATACTTGATGTATTAGTTGAAGTAGATGGGCAGGGGTAATGAAAATGTACCCACTAGCTCTAAAGTAGAAGCTAAGGCTGATGTAGATGTTGTCGGGGTCCCGTCAACCTATGTACTCAACTTAGGGACCTCTTTCTTATATCCTATATCAAACTCCATACAAAATCCCACATCATCTCCCTATGTATCAATTGGCTTTGTAGGGACTATAGGCCCTCAAACGGGGTCGGAGACATTGTAGTGGGTGCACAGGGTCTCCTGGGAAGGGTGGACGTGTTCGTTCCATCATTGACCTAGTCTATATTACGGTTGTATCTTGTACTCTCACATCAAATCCTGACAACTCTGGAACACCAGCCTTATCACATAATATCTAGAAAAGACATAGGAATGACAAAGTCATAGTCCCACCTAAAGCTCTCTCATGAAGCTCATGCTGAATAATAGCCATAAAATTAATATAATATCCGACCATTATTATCACAATCAATGCATCTCTATCCCAAGTCAATACATTATCTACAGTAGTTAGACACAATCTATAGAGGACAGGAAACTACCAAAACTTTGCAGTAAAAGTGAGTGTCACTTTCTTGATTATACCATGCCCCTTGATCCAAAGGGTATCATCACATAGAAGTGAAATATAGATTGTGATCTATCTTTCCATATCAGCTCTCTCACTCTTGTGATAAGCATCACACATAATGTTTCCATCTCGTGGAGCTCTTAATCTAAAAGTACACTCTGCTATGGAAGTTGGAGCAACATAATCTGGCCCAAAAAGAACTGGACGTATGGCCACCGCTGAAATATTTACTGAAACTCATCTCACAAGTGTTTGCTCAATCTATGGATGCTCAGTATACTTCAAGAGAACCGTACTTTATTTCATAGTTAATGACCCTGTGGCATGGTATGATGCATAGAACTCTCGTACCAATGCTAGACTATATGTGCTTAGGGAATAAACAATCAACCCTAACTGATACCTATCAAATACAACCTGCAAAAATGGTGCTCTATACAACTCCAACAAATCAATAAATCTATCCTCATCAATAACCCTCATGGGTTGTCCTAGCTCAAAAATAAAACTGACTCACTCAAAAATAGTCAGAAGTCCTTCTATGCAGCATCTCGGGTTCACCTCATCAATAGATTTCTCTGAGATATGCGTGGGATCATATATCTGATCAATTTATGATGGTGACTCTATATTTTATGGTGGTACTTATTGTGTAGCCTAGTTTATAACCTCCTCAGACTAGGGTATGGCTAATGACGGCCCCTTATCTATCACATCAGACTTATCTTAGGACCCCTCCTTAGACTGAGGGTCTTGTGTAACTATTGTGGAAGGTGACTCAGACTCTGCCACCTTATCATTATCATTACCACCACCACCGTTAATAATATGGGGAGAGTGTGGTGGTGAGCTCTGGGCCATCTGCATCCACAACCTACCTAGGAACTGTGTATCCTCAACCAAGATCGTACGCTGGGTAAAAGCAGGCTATTTTCACCACTATGATTTCTTTACAAGTTGTACACCTAATTTTCTCATAATAATAGCCTCATTTATGGTCTGCATTTTCCCCTAATCACTAGCCCTATCACTCTGGATGGGACTGCACTAGATCAGGTAAGTGGGTACTCTTCCTCTGAGCTACTGCTCTCGGAAGAGTCATCCCATCGTCTAGAAGGTGCAACCTTCTTCGTCGAGGTATTGGGTTCCATGTGTACCTGAAAATCAAGTGTTAGCATCCAAAAGAAAATGAGGAAGTGCAAAACCTGAAAAAAAAAAACTCAAAATTCAAAAACATTCAAATTTTTCTAACCTTTGGCATCCATATACCTTGTACTCAACCCAATAAGTCCAATATGTTCAACTAGAATCAACTTTTCAATAGGAACAAACGTTCATAGCTTTTGGTATTCCTCTACCTTTTCAAGTTAAATTTTTATTTAGGGCATGATTTTAATGTTTAATTAGAGAACAATACCCCACATTATGATTTTTAGGATAATTCAAGGCTCCTACCTACAAGAATGATGGTTTATAAATAGTTTGATTAAAATAAACATACCAACTTGCTTTTTTTAAGTTTAGCACAAGATACTATGATTAGGAGAAAAGATATTACCTGTTAATTGGAGAACCGGGAGTGAAAAACAAAAAAGTGAAGTAAAACCAAAGCTTTAATGCATATCTAGTTCTTTAGGACAAGTTGGTACCAAGAACAAGTACCCTTTTTGCTTTTTCTCAAGTTCAAGGAAGTGGGGTAGTTTGAATTTTAAAAAGAATGAGGGAATTTTGAGGATTTGTGAATTAAATAATGAGTTTAAGAAGTTTAAATAGCATAGGGGCCAGTTTAAAGTTTATTTAGGCTTGAGTGGGCCCAAATTTTTGAACAAAAAATGGACCCAAAATTTGCCCACTTACGGCACCCACATACGAGTCGTATGTGGTACACCAGTGCCAAGCGTACATGGGCCCAAATTTTTGGATAAGTTCCCTACTCTTTGAAATTTGTATTTAGATACTTACTTTTCTACTTATGAGGTTGTAAGTGGTATTTACAACCATGTAAATAAGTTTGTAAGTTAATGTCCAGAAATTCCACAAAAATCCTTAAGATTCCATCTTTCGGTTAATGCACAACTTACCTATCCCACATGGGACTTATGACTTAGTTGAATTAGTTATCAAGTACCCTTACCTGGAAGATTATGAATCGATCAATTTTTATAACATTCCAGGCCAGTCCTTATTTTATTTTACAAACAAAGAAAGAAAAACAAACGTGAACACTAAAATAGTGGGTTTTCTCCCACTTAACGCTTAATTTAACGGCACAGCATGATGTGGCTAAGTTGGTTACCCAAACTTCACCAGCAAAAACTTTGGTTTTCTCCCATACATTTCTTGATTAAACGTCGTGGCTTTACATGGGTACCTTATCTACTCAGAATTCGTCAAGGTACCCAAAGAAGTACCCTCTATGATAATCAATATAATAGATAACCAACCCAACCCTCATATCGATAGACTGCTTCATAGCTCATCAAATGTTTAGGGTGACTTCTTCATTATTGACTCTTAACCTGATCTCCCTCTTTTCAATATCAACCATAGCTTTACCAATGGCCATAAATAGTCTTTCCAATATGATGGGCATCTCAAAATCAACCTCACAATCCAAAATGACAAAATTAGTCAAAAAAATAAAGTTATCAACCTTTAACTAAACATCAATTAAAATACCTATGTGTTTCTTTATTGTGCGGTCAGCCATCAACAACTGCATAGTAGTTGGCTCTGGATAGCTCAAGAAAAACTGCTTGAATACAGCCTGCGACATAAATTAGTTTTGGCCCCCAAGTTACATAGTGCTCTGGCGAATATGGATGTCCCAATAGTACATGGGATTATGAAAGTACTAAGATCACCCTTTTTCTAGGCTAGAGACTTATAACTAACTGCACTGCAATGGTGCAATCCACTAATATGCACGAATCTAGAAGTATATTTTTTTGTCACCAATTCTTTCATGAACCTATAAATCCATGCATCTGCTCTAATTCCTCAAGAAGAGGGATGTTCAAGATCGGATCTTTCTGAATCTCAATGAACCTTTTAACTTTCCCTTCCTCATTCTTCTATTTCAGTCATTGAGGAAAAAGTAGGGGTGGTTATGGAATTTATCTCACTACAGGATCATCGACCTTTCCCTTACCTATATCCTTACCATCACTAGTATTATCACCATTTTCCTTGTTAGCTTCCATGACAGATGTCTTATCTACCAACATAGTATCATTCTTTGGCACCTCAGCAGTAAGTTGTGAGGGATCCATAGTAGATAAAGCCACTCTGAGTGGTGATAGAAAATAAATGAACATTATTCTTTGGGCTCTAGACTATGTTACTTGGAAGGGTACCTGGACATCTTTTATTCAACATAGCTGGCATATGTCCAAACCGGTGCTCAAACTGCTTAATAGCGATTGTATGAGACTCGACCTTTTGGGTAAAAACTAAAATATCAAACTTGATCTCATTAAGGATAGCCTTCTGACTTTCTTTTCCCTTCAATAGTTTGGTCAGCATCAGTTATATCCCTAATTTTGTATCACGATTGTCTGGCAAAATGTACCTATCTCTCTTCTCCTTATAGTTATATTTTCATCTCTAATCACCATCATGTTTCCTTATGTGATCTTTGTATCTATCATCATAGTAGTTTTAATCTTATTTTCCTTTCCCCTGGTCTCATAAATTCACCAATTCATGATCAAGATACTTAGCCTCCTCCTCTAGGTCAAACTCATAAGCTTTGTAGGTTGAACTCTGTGCACCTACTATGTTTACCTTTTTTGAGTTGGCTATTGCAAATTATTTAGTCTGCATCCTAATATCGGTCTTCAACTACATAATCTCTTACACCACAAACTCATCAACTACCTTCTGGTTGCCAGAAGCTCCAATGGCATAAGTACCAACACCTCTTCCATCCCCTCGAGTATGCCACCCTCGGTTAGTAAGAGAGGTCTTATCTAGAACCTTAGAAGCTGCTTCATGGAATAATCTCATAAATTTTATTCCAGTGATTATGTCTTCTATGGATTAGTAACTAATGTTCAGGGATCTATAAAATATCTCTAGTAAGCTCATCCCTAAAATTTGATGATTGGGCACCACGCTTAACTTCTTAAATTGAAACCAAGATATGTATATCAGCTCTGTATAAAGCTTTTTGAAATTATATATCTTATTTTTAAAATGAAACATCTTTGCTGGAGAAAAGAAAATGATTTAAGAATTTCTTGCGCAACTAATTCCATATAGTGATAGATCCTCTCAAAGTTCCCCTAACTATAAAGAAGCTTCTTCAGTCAATACGAAGGGGAACAACCTCAATCTAAGTGCCTCCTGGTCTATCCCTAAAATTGTATAAGAAGTGGAAATCTTAATGAAGTTAGAAAGGTGCATATTTGCGTTGTTTGTAGCCAAGCTTAAAAATACACCTTTCATGTCCAGAAACTGGATCATGGCACTAGTTATGTCAAATTTCACAATGGTGGGTAGTGCAGGTGGAATGATAGATTTTGTTTTTATCAGCTCAGCATATACCATATCCTTCTCATTACCATACAGTTGAAAGTTCTAAAATGTTGGTATCACTTGAGATTGATCACCTCGAACTCTGTCTCTATTACCAGCAAGTGCTATTTACTAATAAACTACCAATCTTGTCCTAGCTAGCTCTGTCTGCCGAGCCAACCAATCATCCTTAGCCTCCCTTCTCTTGTTAGTAGCATCTATTAATATTTGATTTATCTATCTATCATTAATATTTGGTAGATCACCTAGAGAAGGAGAAGGTACAGCATAAGGTTTATCCCAAACCCCTTCTAAATTGACTGTTCGTACTAGTTCTATCATTGTATGATTCAGATATAACAGTATCTCTGAGTTAGGATTCAATGGGAGTAAGGGATTTCCATGACTCCTAATGTTACGCATGCATCGTTGAATACTCAACTAAGAATAGATAAGTACAGGCCAAAAAATTGCAACAAATATGAATCAACACTTCACCATCTTCCTTGGCTATGGAGCCAAAAAACTACAACAAATATCAATCAATACTTCACCGTCTTTCTTGGCTATGGAGCCAAAATTTTGATCAACACCCAAACTATGCCTCCACTTTAGGATAAAACAGTTACTATCAAGTAAGGTAATCCAACTAGGTTATGGTCGAACCCACAGTGATGATGTGGATGTCAATCTCTAGCTTTCTAAACTCAATGGCAGAAACTAAAAGTAAATGGGGGTTGTAATTTAAAATTTCAAACAAGTAGCAAAATCTTAACTTTGGTTGTAATCAGTCGGTTATGAACACTAGTCTTATGTTCCCCCGTCTTCTCAACTCAGTAGGCTTATCATTCTTTAATGAGACAACCTAGTGCTTTGCATACAGAATCAAGTTATGTACCATCAACTGTCTTATGGAATCATTGACCAATTTCATCCTTTACCTTTTGAGTCTCAGGATGTCACATTACTAACCCTGATCCTAAATTCCAGTTTACTATTACCTATTGAGTCTCAAGTTATTAGATGATAGATATCCATCCTACTTTAAAAATACTAATCAGCCTAGATCTACAAGTAATCTTCAAATTACTATTGTAATTATCTTTTCATAGTGACTATATCTCTTATGGAGTAAGAAGTGATAATCTAGGTGGGATCCTAACGTTTGTAACCACTAAGATATCTATCAAACCGAAGATAATACAATACATGCAATGATACTAGTTCAGAACAACTTAGCACTTCCCTACTTCATTAATATTCCAAGGTTCCCACAACCATAGCTAAGGGAATTAGCCACTTGATAACGCTCAACTCACTCCCATGATTGAGGGGTGAGGTAGTCGTTGTCAAGTAACTCAATGTAAATTGGGGTCCCAGAATTCTAATGAAAACTACAGTTATAATTAAATAGGGGAATTTTTTGAAAACTTTTCACACAACCTTCAACAAATATGCGGTAAATGTTATCTTTGATTTGAATTCAAGGTTTGGAGATACCTTCGGATTATGTATCCTTAGAGGTAAAACATGTGGTGTAATGTTAGTTTATTATAGAATTTAGTTGTTAATTAATGGATAGGCTAGGTTGAAGATCATTGAGGTCAATCTTTCAATAAGACCCCAACGATTTCACCCATTGGCTCTTTCGAGCTCCTAACAAGTGTGTAGTTTATATAACCACCCAAAACCTAAACCAAGCATCCCTATTTCTAGGATGATGGTCTTGACATGATTTACATTCCCTAAGCACTTATTTCAAAGATTGCAAAGGGTAGTAAACCATAGGCTTAGTTTTTCACAATTGCTTTGTTCCCCAATAACCCTCTTTCGAGTATGTTATGGGTTACCTAATATTCTCCTAAATCCCTCTTTCGAGGATGACAAAGGGTTTCTAGATCTTGGAGCTTTCACTAATCAAACCCATTTGGAGATTTGAAGTTTTCACCCATCAAATTCCAACACAAAAGCTCAAGTAATGGTAAAATCCATACTCAACAACTAAAATCAACGCAAACACAACAATACCTACACATAATTACACTCTATTTCAACAAAACCCAAGACTAAATTATTTATCTACTCATGAAGAAAGTAAAGAGAAATATACCATGTGGGTCATCAAAAGCATTCATTCTTCACAAAGAAACTAAGAAATTTGAGTCTCCAAAGTTAATTACAACTTACCCAAATTAGGTTTCAAGCTCAGAATTAAAAACAATCTTATGAGGTAAGAAATACCTAAAGAAGAAAGGGTTTTTGTTTAAATATTATTTGGGAGTCGTCCATGACATTTTACAGATCTTCCCTTAGGCTTGTTCCCACTGATCTGCAATTATGTGCATTTGTCTACGACCACGGTTAGGTTCCATGACCATGCTTTGCTAACTACTTGGACTGACTGTGACTATAGCCTGAGGACCGCGGGTGCAGTAACTAAGGCTGACTACTTCAGATTTCTAGTTGCACTTCTTTTGCTTCCATTTGATCCCTTCTTAGCTCTATTCCACATATGCTCACTTTCTCCACTTTATGCCTGCAAAATATGGGTGTTAGTACACTTAGATCCATATAATCCCTTATTTTCTAATACATAACATGGTAGTATGCATGTATAATTAGTGCGAATGAGTGGTAGGATTATAACTCATCAACACCCCCAACTTAGACCATTGTTTGTCCTCAAGGAACACTACCTCTTTCCATGAGACCCTTTCTATGTATGCACTTATTTATGTTCCCAATGAACATGAAAAATCCAACTTGGTTACCACCACAAAAATCTTTTAACACATGGATAGAAAAGTATTAACAATATCCCTCATCACAAAATAGAGTGATGAAGGATGCAATAGATCTTGGGGAGCGACTATATGACAATTACTAACACTCTAGAAGTGACTCACAAGCTGGCTACAATCATGTTATACATCCACATATCTCATTGCATGGAAGATGACAAAATTACCAACCGTAATTAACTCACATGCCCCCTCACAAGAAAGAAAGGTTCACATACCTAGTTACCAATTACGCAACAAGGAAATTTAAGTACAATCACTCACTCTATCAAGGAACTCTTCATGTTACAAATACCATGCCATAGGCTAGCTTTTTTCAATCGCCACTATAATGACTACACTTGGTTGGAAATTACTAAGGGTTTTTTAGCTTGTAATGTACGTTTAGGGTAGTGTAGGATAGAAATTCAGGACAAAAAGCTATACCCTCCTTGAAGTTATACATCATATACTCATCACTTTTTTATTATTGGGACACTTCTTTGTCTTTAAGTATTTTACCCACTTTGTCTCTTTTGCTTTCCCTAAGGTCTTTTCACCTCATTTCCTCATTTTTTATTCTTACCTTAAGATTTATTAAACTCATTCTTTTGATAGACTATCTTTTCCTTCCAAGAAAAATGCTACTTGCTAAATTTGAAGGTTCTTTTTTTTTATGACTTCGTGGTTCACTACACTTTCTTTCTCTTTCCATCACCCCTAACTTAGGATTTTAGCCTCAATTTGCATTCTTAAGTTCAAGAAGGATAGGGTTCAAGAGAGAGTAAGCAGAAGGGTCACAACTTATAAGATGGTTGCTAAAGAAAACTCCAAAGGCTAAAAGAGGGTGACTAGGGGTAACTCCTATGGATTGGCGGGAATTTTAGACTAAAGTAGGCTTCCAAAATCATAAGGTGGCCTATGATCATTTTACCCACCAAGCATAACCAAAATTTAGTTTTGAAAGACTAATAGGGAAAGTTCTAGATGATACAAGTACACATGAGATGTAGACAGTTAAGCTCAGACACACGGCATGAGAATGTTGTCAAGGTGGTAAATTGTTATCCTCACTAGAGAAAAGGGTGGAGTATCCCCTAATTTTCTGAGATCAACATTCAGAGTCAAAGAAAAGGAGAGAATATTGTCACAAAGTTTTTCACATCCATGCCTTCGACTTTTTCAAAAGTTTTTGGACGAAGAGAGGGCTTTCTTTTGTACTCGAACCATGCATAATTTTTCTAATTATGGCAACAACCCAAGATATCATCTTACATTGCAAACTATAGTATGGGAGAAATTCTATATGGTTACTAAGACTTCACCAATCGGTGTAACTATGAATACCAATCATTGATGCCATAGGTACTCTGACTTCCCTTGCATCTATGATTAGAAATTAAAATCACTAATTAATGAAATTAGAACAAAATAACTACTCTATACAGATGTGGGCACCATCAGAGTGCCCGACTATTACAACCTAAATAAAAAAAATAAGAATTATCCAAAAGAGTAAAAAAGTAGGCAAAATATCAATAATACATGCCCAAATCAGATCAATAAGGAGACACTCCCAACTGAAAAGGTAGCAGTGTCCCCACTGCATAAATAATGAAGGATAAAAAAGATAAGGGTGCCCCCTGAATCCATATCAAGGCTGCTATCTCTCTCAGACCCTGCATCATCACCATCTTTTTCAAGATCTGGCTACTTAGCTTGGGCCTCATCATCACTGTTTACCCAAGACGTAGGAAGCCTATTTTGGGGTTTCAAGACCTTTTATAGGCCCTTTACCCCCTTCCACATCTTTATAAAGAATTCATCCCACTTTTTATCCTTTGTGATAATCTTTTCACGTCACTCCTAAGGTCCCGGTGTGATCCCACCAAAGAAGAGTAGGCTTTCTCAAGCTGATTAATAGTAGCTTTTTTCTTCTTTTGGTCCTTCTTGTATTTGTCATAATCGGCACGTGACACATATGAGTGATGGGTAGCGGAGGGCTCTCCTGGCCCTTGAGGTAAGCTAGACACAAGCTCTTTAATTGTTGAAATGTTACCTCCAATCTCTTCAAGAGGTCCCATAGTGGTTGGCCTATAAGGTTCGGGTTCGCTACATGTTTTCTCTTCCAAGTTGATCTTTATTTTATTTCTTTTTCTTGATGTGCCCTCTCCTCGAATCCTCAATGGGTAGATTGGGCCACTAGGATGCACCCATGTATCATTACCATACTCTTCCAACCCCACTCTCTTACAAAGCTTAGTAATCAAAGAGGGGTAAAAGAGGTTCGTACCACCTTAGTTTTTGAAATGATTTATTTCATTAACCATAAGTTGGCCAATATCCAATGGAACGTCATCTATAATACAATAAACCATATGAGAATGCAATTCAAGGACTTTTGTCATGTTAGTTCAAGGATACACTCGGCTACATATGATGTGCAACCATATTCAAGCCTCAAAAGTGAAGTCATTCATGGAAATATTGCTTTTAGTTTTGGTCCACATGACTTCCTTTCTGGGACATAGCCATTATGCCAACCGATTCCCCAATTTACACCTTTTTGCTTTGAATTCACCCATGTCTGCCTGTTTGAGCCCATAAACATCATTTATTTATTTACTCCCAATTTTCACCGACTTTCCCCAATTTTTTATAATCAAATTGAGTGGGTCCGAGAAAGATACTTACTAATATTGGTATAAAATTAATGGACCCATTGTTCATTCGCAAGGCATGGATCTGGGGCAAAGCACTTCTACACTATGGTTCCAAGTTTGTCGTGGAAGGCTGGTAATATTCTAGAAACATATCCCTTTATCCAAGAGCAACTTTTTCTTTGAAAGATCATTATAGTAATGAGTGTGGCATTCAGGTTCCATGAATCGGATATGATCATACTTATCCATGAGGTTATCCTAAAAGAACTAAACACACATTATATTTTTTGATGTCATTTTAATCATGCAAGTTGTACTATATTGAACATTAAAGTTCAATGTACTAAGTGTTTGGAGTTGCTTGGCTAAAAATTAGAAGTGCGGGATTTTCGACCTGGCAGGGACCTATCAATTTCTGCTATCACGATTTTGGACCACATTTGCATTACAGCATTTGAGTTATCATGGTCGAGGTCTAGGACCACGATTGCAACACCTGAGGTAGTTCTGTGCAGCTTTGCATGCTCATATTTTTTCTAATTTTAGACTGCTAACATGTTCTACAATATGGGTACAAATAAAAGTCATGGGAACAATGCTATAGGTGTGTGTCAATGTGCCTTTTAAAAAGTAGATATTACTATTGAAAGTTCATTTGAGCAATTTATCGAACACTTGACGTGCATAACTCATTGGTCTACCTTTTGTACACAGTATTGGTTACTCAAGATTTCCCTACTTATGCACACCTCAATCATGCAGCCAACATCACACCAATAATAAATATAACAACATGGAAAGCATAACAATTAGCAATTTTAGGCCTTTCTTAATCATGCACTCTATGGCCTATTTTCAAAAATAAAACCATGGATTCACATCACTTACCGGAGTTGTGATGCAAAAAGAAATATGAAAAGAGGGTATTTGAGAGCTCACAACTTGACTATAATTTAGCCTAAATGTGAAGTAAAATCTTGAAAGAAAGTGTGAGGGAAATGAGGGGAAACTAGGAGTTAAATAACTAAAGTGACTGTGATTATGGTAAAGGAACTGCCATCACTGACACCCCCAAAACCGCAATCGCCCATGGGTGCTGCAATTACGGTAACTGAGAGCTGTTTTTCTCCCCTATTTCCCCTGTTCAGTATTTTACTCAATTTTCATAGATTTTTCCCTGCTTAAATTTTTTGAAGTAGAATTGTACACTTTCCCTTTTTAAGCACATTCAATGCAATCCAAAGTGCCACAAATGCATGGGTTATTCAAATACAAAAGACAACATCTACACTACAAGAACATAGCAAAAAGGATACAAGACACTCTTGTGGTATTTGTTGGTTGCCTCCCGCCTAGCGCCTTAGTTATCGTCGTGGCACGACGTTTTTATTCTTTCAATAGTGAAGGCCTTAGTTATCGTCGTGGCACAATGTCTTTATTCTTTCAATATTGTGGTGGTCCTCAAACCCCTCTTCATTCACTTTCTCATTTTCAATATCTACTACAGATACTACTTTGAGCTCCACAGTTTACTTCTTTGACTTGCAAATTTTGAACGAGAACTCATTTTCTTGTACCTGAAGTTTCATCTCCCCCAGCTCTAGATAGATAATGGCTCTCCCAGTGGCCAAGAAAGGATGACCAAGAATGATAGGCACCTCTTGGTCCATCTCACAATCCAATACTACGAAATCTGCCAGGAGAATGATTTTTTTCACTTTTACAGCGACCTCAAACAATATACCCACCGGCCTTTTTATGGATCGGTCCACCATGAAAAGTTGTATCAAGGTCGGTGTAGGAGTTTCCAAGTCAAGAAGCTTATAGATGACAAAGGGAATTAGGTTTATGCTCATACCAAGGTTACAAAGAGCTTTTGCAAACTCATGAGTCCCAATAGAGCAAGTGATAGTGAATGCTCTGGGGTCATCTTTCTTTTCTGCAACTTCTCTATCAATGGTAGAACTACACCTATGATTAACCTTAATGGTATCACACTCAACAAGCTTCTTCTTGGACATTAATTCTTCATTAACTTAGCGTATCCCAGAATCTCTTAGATTGCCTCGTGTAGTGGGATATTTATTGTAAGATTGCTAAGTTTTGTCATAAATTTTCTTAATTTGTCACTCTCTTGCTTTTTATGCAACCATTGAGGGAATGGAGAAGGAACAAGGATGGTTAGCATTACTTCTCCTTGCGGCTTTCCAACTTGCCCACTTTCTCATCACTTTCATCTATCTCTTTCTCATCATTTGCCTCTCTTCTTTGAGGCGTCACCTCATTTTCTTGGGCTTTGGTCATATTTTCACTCACATCTCCTCTAAAGGGATCGTCAAGTTCTTTTCCACTTCTAGTGACAATTTCTAAGACTTATGCTTCATTCTTTGGGTTATCAATTGTCATTCAAAAGTCCACCTCTAGCCCTTGATTTTAGTTGCATGGAGATTTCTCCAACTTGGGTATCTAATTATTTGATGGAGGCAGAGTGAGACACCACCATTTGGGAGAGCACAGAGAATTCATCCTTCAACTCACGGACCATTTTGTCCGTACCCTCAACTCTACTGAAGATTTTTGCCAAAATATCTTCGGTCTTGAACTTTTAGTGGTTGATAACATTTGAATCTTTGGCCTTTGACCTATCATAAGAAGGAATATAGTGATCATAGTCACATTCCCTATCTCTCTAATCTTCCTCTCAGTCACGATCCATCCAACCTTGGTTCCCACCTTTTCTTTGATAGGCTGGGAGGGAACCCCCCGGGTAGTTTTCTAAGTACCGATTTTTTTCATCCAACTTCTTTGCCTCATCATCATCTTCATAAGGCTTTGATGCTATGGAATTTACCGCTTTTGCAAGTGCACCCATAACATGTTTCGCGAAAAGCTCAAGTTGGTTCATCATCTTGGCTATGTTCTCCTCCTTCTCCTCATCTCATTTTCTTTGGTTAGTCACCACGGAGGTTGTAGAAGCGTTCGTAGGAGTATCGACATCATGGGTGTGCCAACCTCAATTTTGTTTTAATACTTCACCTATCCATCTAAAAGCTACAAGATGATGCAATTTCATTATATAGCCACCCACCTCGTTATCCACCATAGTTTTGTTTAATGGGTCAAGAGCTCTATAGAAAATCTCAAGGAGCATTTTATTCGGGGCTTCATGATTTGGCCATTGAGCTAGCTTTCCATTAAATCTCTCCCAAGCTTCAAACAACGGTTCTCCATTCATCTATCGGAAGTTCACAATCTCATCTTGCTTTTGAAGAATTTTTTATTATGGAAAATATCTATCAAAACCCACCGTGCTAAGATCCTTTCAAGATATAATTGAATCGGGTGAAAGTAAGCGAAGCCATAGCACCGCTTCGCCCGTTAGTGAAAATGGGAAGAGTAGAAACTGAATGGATTCTTGTGTAATATGCGCTATGTTAAATGGCGCATAAATTTCCACAATGTTATTCAAATGGACATTTGGGTCCTCATATGCTTGACCCCCATATAATCCTTTCATTTGCAACAGGTAATGCATAATTCTAGTCACATGAAACACACCATTCCTGTTGGTTGGTAGGATGCAAATTTCACTTGTTTTCCCTACCTCATTTAATTGGCCCTCATCGTCTTGTGGGGAATCAAAGGGGCCCAAATTACTTGCATTTATCGCTCATCGCTCCATTCACACTTTGATCACCTATAAAATATTGAAAAACAACAAATAAAGTAAATTACACCACTCTGGGTATTCCCAAGTACGAATAGCACCACAAAAGTGAAATCTATATTTCACTCCCGCAACGGCACCAATTTGATAAGGCTCAACTCACTCCCATGATTGAGGAGTGAGGCAATCATTGTCAAGTAACCCAATGTAAATTCGGGTTGAATCTCAAGTAGTGAATGCTATAGACTTCAAACCAAGGGGTACTCAAATTACTGTAAGGTTACCCAGAATGCTAATGAAAATGACATGGATAGTTAAATGGGGAATTGCTTGAAAAAATTTCACATAATCTTCAAAAAATATGCGGTAAATGCTATCTTTAATTTGAAATCAAGGTTTGGAGAGATCTTGGGATTATGTATCCTTATAGGTAAAGCATGTGGGTAATGTTGATTTATTATAGAATTTAGTTGTTAATTAATGGATAGGCTAGGTCGAAGATGATTGAGGCCAATCTTTCAATAAGACCTGAATGATTTCACCCATTGGCTCTTTCGAGCACCTAACAAGTGGGGAGTCTATATAACAACCCAAAACCTCAACCAAGTATCCCTATTTCTAGGATGATGCTCTTGACATGATTTACACTCTCTATGACCTTATGTCTAAGATGGCAAAGGGTAGTAAACCATAGGCTTAGTTGTTCACCATTGCTTTGTTCCCTGATAACCCTCTTCTGAAGATTTTATGGGTTACCTAATATTCACCTAAATCCCTCTTTTGAGGATGACACAGGGTTTCTAGATCTTGGAGCTTTCACTCATCAAACCCATTTGGAGATTTAGAGTTTTCACCTATCAAACTCCAACACATAATCTCAAGTAATGGTAAAAATCATACTCAACAACTAAAATCCTTGAAAACATAACAATACCCATACAAAATTATACTTTAGTTCAACATAAACCCAAGACTAATTATTTAGCTACTCATGAAGAAAGTAAAAAGAAATATACCATGTGGGTCATTGAAAGCATTCATTCTTCACAAAGCAACTAAGAAATTAGAGTCTCAAAGTTAATTACAACTTGCCCAAATTAGGGCTTCAAGTTTAGAATTCAAAACTATCTTATGAGGTAAGTAATACCCAAAGAAAAAAAGGTTTTTGCTTATAGATGATTTAGGATTCGTCCATGACATTTTACAAATATTCCCTTAGGCCTGTTCCCGCTAATTTATGATCATATGTATTTATCCATGACTGCGCTTTGCTGACCACCTAGAATGACTGTGACCACGGCCTGAATACCACGGTTGCGGTAACTGAGGCGGGCTTCTTTAGGTTTCTAGCTGCACTTTTTGTGCTTCCATTTGCACCTTTTTTAGTTCCATTCCACATATGCTCACCTTCTCCACTTTATACCTGCAAAATGTGGGTTTTAGTGCACTTAAATCCATATAATTCCTTATTTTCTAATGCAAAACATGGTAGTATGCATGCATGATTAGTGTGAATGAGTGGTAGGATTACCACTTATTACCGCTCATTCTTGTGAAACAATCAACAGATTTCATACTAAAAACATTAAGCAATATCACAATGATAAAAAGGTAAAACCCAAAGCCAATAACTAAATTATAAACTAAAACCAAGAACAATATAGACCCAAGAACAACATCTAAATCTTGAAATCAAATATAATTTTGTGAGTATCAAGAGTGCATAACCTAACTATAAAACATCTAAAGGGTATATAGGATACAAGGGAACCTTAAAAATCAAATCCCAAATGAAAAAGGAAAACATAAGTCAGTAGCCACTTACTTAGGCAACATACGAACCATATGTTCCATACACAAACCATTTGTGGACCTAGGTAAGTTCTAGAACGTCTGTGTAGATCCTACAACTCTCTAGACTTGAACTTCTATAACATAATTTGGTCACATACAGACCGTATGTGCTACATACGGACCATATGTTCCATTAGTAAGTTATAGAGTTTTCTTTTTCCTACTTCTGAGCCTTTTGACTTCAAGTTCTAACATATACTTTGATCACCTCCACCCGATAAGTGGAACATACACCCAGAATTACCTTGGTAAGTAGCCAAAACTTTTATTTTCATCTTTTTATTTAGTTTAGCATCCAAAACCTGATTTCCTACTAAACATACCTAAAACACGTCATATCTCACCAAACAACCAAAGAAACATGCATGTTTTCATAGTTTAAGCGTCTAAAGTGCTATAAATCTATAGCTTTTCAAACACCCCCGCGCCAAAAAATGTTGCTTCCAATATCACCCCACCTAAGAACTCAACATTCCATGGCGACATGCATAACCCCCTTCAAGACTAAATTAAAATTCTTTAGCATGTAATTCTAGCCATTTATCTGGGATTTATTAATTATGGCATTACTTACTTGGTATCGTCATACCAATACGCATGCAAGCTAAATCACACATGCCAAATCAATTCATTCAACCACATTGACCCCCAAGTTCCATTAAAATTCAATCCATGGACATCAACGCCATCCAAATCCATTTAAATAACCATTAATCCATTAATGACATACAATAAGTTCAAAAATAAGTTAAACAATGCAATTTTCCATAATTTCAATCAAATTCATAAAGTGGGTTGAGGTTCATGCAATTCCAAGCAAAAATTCATCTAAATTGGGAAACCCATGTTCCCCATTCCAACTATTTAATTAAAGTACAAATTGAATACCCAAAACACCAATTTAAAGCATGAATAATCAATTCAAATCATAGGACAAGTAATTAAATCAATAACAACAAAAATCCATCAATCCAATTTCAAAACCTACAATTTAAATCACATGGAAATCCATTAAATAAATACCACATTGTAAAATTAATGTTTGGGGAAGATATATAAAACAATCAAGAATTTGAAATCACTTTGAAGTTTAGAGCCCGAATGATGAATGCACAGTGAAACCATTGAATTTTCTTGGGTTTTGTGTTTGAGAGTGAAATAACGGGATTTGATCTTTGAAAACTAATGGGAATGGAAATATTTAAGGTTTAAAAGTCATGGAAAAGATTAAAAGACCAAAATCCCCTCACCCTTAAGTGAAAAAAACAAGACTGGATAACAATTACACCTTGGGGTGACACGCTAATATCGTAGAGGTTATCCTCCATGCCATGCCAATATCACGGAGGGTAACCTCCATGCCACAGAAATATCACAGACTCTCACTATCTCGAGGTCCAAAAATGACCTCGAACCCTTTTCAAAACTTTCCATGAACATCCTTTTAACCTCCCTAATCCTAAGTCAATTCAAAAAATAATATTACGAATATGGGAAGGTAAAAATAAAATGATGGAAATTTTAAGGGTATTACATTATCCCCTACCCCTTTAGGATCTTGCATCCCTAAATGATGAGTTAGGATACTTTTAGCATGAGATAGAAACAATACACTAGAATCAAATGACAAACTCAGAAAATGTCCAGAGGAAAACAAAACTCATACCTAAAGTGCTTTCATCCAACCCAAGGAACAACAATAGGTATTTATCCTTCACATCTTCCTCACCTACCCATGTAACCTCTTCTACCTTTTGGTTTCTCCAAAAGACCTTCATTGAAGCTACATCCTTGGTCATCAATCTATGAACCTGCCTATCCAATATCTCAATATGGATATCCTCCTAAGACAAGAAATCTATAACATCAACATCCTCAATAGGTACTATCAAGGAAGGCTCACCCACATATTTTTTCAATATAGACACATGAAACAAGGGATAAATAGAACCAAAATCACATTTAATTATAACTCATAAGCAATGTTCCTAATTATCCTCAAAATCTGGTATGAAGTAATGTAATAAAGATTGTGTTTCCCCTTTTTCCTGAATCTCACAAATCTTTTCATAGGAGAAATCTTCAGGAATGCCCAATCATTCACTTGAAACTCCAATTATCTTTTCCTCACATCCACATATGACTTTTGGTGACTTTGAATAGTATCAAGTCTTTCTTTAATGAATTTTACCTTCTCCATGGCTTGGTGAACCCATCTAAGACCAAAAAACCTAGTCTCACCAACCTCAAACCATCTAATAGGAGACCTGCACCTCCTACCATAAAGAGCCTCAAAAGGAACCATCTGAATGCTCGACTGATAACTATTATTATATGTAAACTCAATAAGAGAAAAATAGTCAACCAAACTTTCCTTGAAATCAATCAGATAGGCCTTTAAAATATCCTCCAAAGTCTGAATAGTATGCTCTGCTTGCCTTTCTATTTGAGGGTGGAAACCAATGCTAAGTTTAACTTGTATACCCAAGACACTCTAAAATGAACACCAGAAGTGAGATGAAAATTGCGTACTTGCTATATCTTGTTTTGATGATGATCAATTGAAAATAAGGGACTAGGTCCCTAGGTCTTCATGAATTTAGTATAGTTGTCACTTTCCTATATTGCTTTATTTGTTAGTGTAAAAAACTGCATAGGTAAGCTTGTACCTTTTAGGACACCTAGCCAAATTGTATTTCTACCCTTATTATTATCCAGTTATAATTAGAAAAGAATACTCTTAAATTCACTAGTTTTTTCAATTTGATTGCTTAATAGAAAAATTGTGAAAAACTCGAATATTGCTTGAGTCCCAAGTTTTTGTGTGCTGAGAGAGCGTGTGTTTTCTAGTAAAGTCTTGGTCTGCAATTGAATTACTCATGTTATAAGAGTAATGCTTTTCTTGTGTCTTTAAGAGTGCTTAGGTAGAGTTATCATAGTTGATATTTGTTAGATTTAATCAATATTGAGGTGAGTTTTTTGAAGAGGAGTCAAGGTAGGCTTTTAATAGAGTTATTACAAACTAGTGGAGCTTAGATTTAAGTTCCCATTTGAGTCAGTAATTAAGAGATTGATTATAGTGGATTGTTGTGTGCTTGTGAGGGCAAGTCATAGTTTTTCTCCCTTGAGAAAGGAGGTTTCCAGGTTAAATCTTTATGTTCTTTAATTTCCTGTAAAGGTTTAATTTCCATACTGCTTTACTGTTTGATTACCTACGTCTAAATTTAAGGGACCTAGTCCCTTCTAGTGTGGTGCAACCCCCTATATTTTAATAATTGGTATTAGAGAAAGAACACTCTAAAAGGTTCATAACTAGAGTGATTTATTGTTCATGGTTGCTCCACCTTATATAGAGAAAGGACAATCTACCACTAGACCACCCAACTTTAATGGACAGTACTATGTTGGAAATCTAGGATATATGACTTTATTATGGGCTAAGAAAACTGAGTTGATGGGTGTAATACTTGATGGTTATCATGTGCCTATTAGAAAGGTCAAATAAGGAGATATAACATGGATAGTTGTCAAAACCAGGAGAGAATTTGATGATAAAAATCATAAGAAGGTTGAGCAGAATTACAAGGCAAAGAATTTGCTTGTCTGTACCATAGGACGTGATGAATATAATAGGATTTTTTTCTTGTGAAAATGCTAATGTAATCTAGGATTTATTGAGGACTACTCCTGAAGGAAGCATTGATGTGAAAGATTAAAAAGTTTATATGTTGACTACTCAGTACGAAACCTTCACCATGAAAAATGGAGAAACTATCCAAGAGATGCATACTAAATTCACTTCATCACCAATGAGTTGCACTGCTAAGGAGAAGTCATTCCTTTGTATAAAAAAGTGAGAAAATACTAGCTATTCTTCCAAAATCCTAGAAAATCAAAGTGGATTCTACTACTAAGGTAAGAAACCTGAAACCTCTCACAATAGATGATCTTATTGGTAATCTGAAGACTCATAAACTCAAGAAGCAACAAGGACAGGATAAGAAGGAAGAAAAATGAGAAAAATCTATGCCATTGAAAGCTTCTAAATCTGATTCAAGTGAAGAAGACACATATGTTACCTATTTGGCAAAAAGGATTGTTAGATCTATGAAGAGGAAGCAACAGCAAAAAGGGAGACACTGTTGAGGTTTGTCACAAATGTGGATGTCCTGAGTATTTCATTAAGTACTATCCAATGCACAAGATAGATTATTAAGAATATCTCAAGGCTAGAGGTGACAAAGGAAAGAATAGGTACCATGTCCCTATAAAATCAAGAAGAAAGGTTGCAGCTGATTATACGGTGAAGCAAGCCTTAGCAGTCTGGGGAGATTCCTCTAGTAAATCTGATAAAGTTGAGAAGACTGTAGATATGCCTATGTTAGATGAGAAAGATAGTGAGGTTATCTATGATTCCTTATTTTCTCTTCTGGAAAACACTGAAGAGAAAGAAGAAAATGAGGTAACTCTCTCTAAAATTAAGAAAAAATTAAATAACTACTTTGTTAGAAAGGTAAAGAAACTTGCAAATATATTGATTGACTGTGTGTGAAACAACTACTGAGAAAAATGGTTTAGAAGAGAAAGTAAAAATTAAGAGCCTGAAGTTATTTCCTTAACTCTTCAAATATCTGAAACAAAGATTTCTTCACAGAGTTGAAATCTAATAATCCAAATTTAATGAGTCAACTGGGAAAAGTAAATGATTCTGATGGTAAAGGGAAGTAATAAGCTTCAAGGCTTCAAATTGAGCTTGAAAAAAAGCTGAGGTATTTTCAAAATCATCTTATGACTACAATCTATAAGAATGAATAATTAGAAAGGGTCTTGATCCATCTAAGGAAAGAACTTAACAAATCACTAAAATAGAGCATATCGTCTCAAATCCTTTCTATTTTAACTGGTCAAAGTGTCAGTAATGGTAAAGGTATTGGATATCAGTATAAAACCCAATCGCTTGGGTGTCAAGGAAAAGTTATTCATTGTATTAGAAATAGGGTCCGCAAACCTCTATGTACTCATTGTGGAAGAAATGGACCTATGAAGGATAGCTGTCAGTATTGGATAAGAGCTAGAATAAGTAGTACTAAATATATTCAATAGGAGAATTATTATCCTAAGGGTTTTATATCCTTGAAAATGTGAAGAAGAACTCGTTACGTATATGGGCCAAGAAGGATTTGATCACACCTTTTCTTCCTACTGGGAACTCAGACTCAAGTGGGTTCCCAAATCTAAAAAATGACTATGTTTACAGGTAGGAAGAGGGGAATGAAGTTAGAATTGGCTCATGATAAGTGGATGTTCAAAGAATATGATAGGGAGGACTGACTACTTTCTTTCTCTCAAGACACTTCAAAGTGGAGGTGTCTCTTTTAGAAATAGTAAAAAGGTCTATATTCATGGTGTGGGAAAGATTTGAAGATCATTAGATCAAACAATAGAGATGTGTACTATTTGAATGGCCTCAAGTACAGGATTTTATGTGTTTCTCGAATCTGTGACAAAGGTAATGAGGTCAAATTCTTAGTTGATGGTTGTACTGTGCAAGCTTGAAGTATGAGAGAGTTATTCTCAAAGCTAAGAGGATCAAATATATGTATGTGGCTGATTTGGTGTCTGTGGCTGATGGGAAATTAACTTGCTTAAGTGTTCAAGTGAAGATGTTGATTTATGGCACAGAGGGCTGGAACATGTAAGTTCCTCTTTGCTGAACAAGTTGATTTCGAAGGACCTGGTCCCTAGCATGCCAAAGCTGAAATTTCTAGATAACAAGGTTTGTAATACTTGTGTTATAGGCAAACAAACCACGTCTTCCTTTAAGCTGAAAAAGCAGGTGACTACTTCTACACCCCTTGAGATACTGCATATGGATCTATGTGGACCTGTTAAAGTCCAAAGTAGAGGGGAAAAAAGTATGTGTTTATGATTGTAGATGACTACTCAAGGTTCACCTGGACAATGTTCTTGAGAACAAAGGATAAAACCTATAAGTTTCTGGTTACTTTTGCCAAGAAAATTCAAATGAAGTTGAATTATAAGATTGCTAAATTCAAATCTGATCATGGAACTGAATTTAAGAACTCCCAAGTTGTAGGATTCTGTGTTTAAAATGGAATCAGCCATAACCTCTCTACTCCAATGACTCCACAACAAAATGGAGTTGTTGAAAGAAAGAACAGAATCCTAATAGATATTGCCAGGACCATGTTGATTGATAGTGGGATTCCAAAGAACTTTTGGGCTGAAGCTGTAAATACCGCTTGTTATATGACAAATAGGTTCTTGATTAGATCTCTCTTGAACAAGACCTCTTATTAGCTTGTGTTAAATATAAAACCTAAGCTTGACTACTTCAGACCTTTTGGGTGAAAATTCTTTGTTCTAAATAATGGAAAGAATGATCTAGGGAAGTTTGTCTCTAAAAATGATGAAGAAGTATATGTGGGCTATTCTTCAACAATCAAAGCATATAGAGTTTTCAACAAAATAACTCTGTGTGTTAAAGAAAGTGTGCATGTGGTCTTTGATGAGTCAATAAAGCTAATGAATCCAGGTGATTGTGAAGATTTATAAATAGAAGAACTCATTCATGTTCAAAGGAATGACATCGTTGAAGATTATGGTCACGGACTAAATAATGCAGATGTGAATGATTAAAGTGATGGTGATCTAAGATCATTGTCACAAACCCTAGCTCTAGTAAAAAAATTACAAGAAGGGTCTAGTCAAAATTCTCAATGACCTGGCCCCAATGGAACTCAGCTCAGAAGATGGAACTAGAGGCATAAATTTTCTCATCCAGTTAAAAATCTTACTACACCTTTGGAATATAGAGTACAAAAAAGTGCTCAAGCCAAGAATTTCATGGCATTCTCATCATCCCTATCCCAAATTGAAATAAAAATATAAAGATCATGTTGAGGTTGGGGTTAATCAATTAACCTGACCAACTAGATGAATTAGTCTTCTCCCTAAAATCGGCTATGATCAGGAGATTGGTATCCTTGGTAAAGTAGGTACATATTGGTCTAACTCAGTACCATATCTTTACAGGTATACACCCATGGGAACAACTTTAAAAGAGAACAGATGTGTTTTGCATAAATTTGAAGATTCACTCAAGAAAGAAAGGGACTTGTTCCCATCTCATAGGTTAGTATCATGATTGTGCATTTTTTTATTCTGAATAAACAAGCTACGTCTTCTCTCTCTTTGCCGAAAATTTGTCTTATCCTAAAAGTAAAAAGTGAGTCACCCTTAAATTGAATTCAATTTCTTTTCACTCCTTTAAAAGCTCATCCTTGTACACATATGTTACCCTAATTCCTAGTCAAGATACATGGACCTTTCCTTTCAAATGAGCACCTAATCTTAAATAAGTCATATCCTAAAACTTAAGTGTAGATAAAAACCCACTCTCAAACATTCTTCAAAACTCCCAGTCTGCTTCTTTCTTACCATCCCTGTGAGTACATCACATAACTGAACCAGTCTTCACAGCCACTTTCTTTGGTGATTTTCAAGTGAATGAAATACCTAAGAAAATAATTGATTGTAATGCCCTAAAACCTGGTTCCGAGACATCACACGATAATCAAGACTACGAGTAGCCTTAAGCTAACCCTGTCTGCCTTTCACTAATTCTGAATCTAATAATAAGGTGATATAGATATCAAAATCATACTGAATATGGAAACTATCTAAATATAATATCTGAAAATACTAATCTTAAGGATTTGATGAATCAATACAAAAAATTTAAATCAAAACTAGCAGTCTAACAAGCCTCTACTACTAATAGCTAGAGAGCCACTAGGACATACCCCCTGCTGACTCAAACTATCTAAAAAGAATACTAAATCATTTAAGCTTAAAATCTAAATAACCAAGTCCCTAAACTATGAGGAGTCACCAACTATCGGGATGTAGATAGATATGCTCAAAAGTACTCTCGCTGCTAAAACTGAGCACCTGAACCTACATTATGAGATAATGTAACACATAGATGTAAATGTGGATCAATACTTTGGGGATTTACTGAGTATATGGGGGTGAAATGTACATAAAAATAGTATATCAATCATCATCATCATTTGTAAAACAATGCACACCACATGTAAATGACTCACATAAGCTTGAGTAACTAAGAAACTGAAATCTGTAATAATAAGTGGTAAAGCATATTGAATAAATCTATAGAGTCATAATATTTAGCTCTAATAGATGCACTACTGATCTGTCTGGAAATCATGTTGTATAAGTATAGAAAGGACTCACTTTTATATCTGAAATCTGAAAGAGTCCAACGTCTTGTTCCCCTATGGGGAAAATCTCACGATAGGGAGAGGTGTCATACTCTTGCCAAGGAGTATAACCTAATCAAAGTGATCACATCTGTATCTATCATCCATATAGAAATGGGAATAATCTGAATCTATACCCATGTTGGCTACGTAGTTCTGTGAAAGATAGGGAATGTAATCCCACACTCCCTGCTCACTGCTAAATTCTACTCCTTTTTAATCTGCATGCTCATTCTGTTGGAAATCCACTTTAAAAAAAAACTAGCATAAGGGTTCATTTCGAAACCAATTATGTATTTATCTGAGTCAAACTGTAAATAAAGCTAATTTGATTTCTATAATTTATAATAAATCAATAAAGTGAATTTCGAATCTTATCAAGGGATCAAAAGATCAAATATTTACTAAAAATCTGAAAATAAACTGATCATCTAATGCTTAAAGCATAATCGTTCTTTAAATAATAATATTCAATCTTCGGATGATAACCCATGCATCAATCTCATGACAAAACATCATAATAATCATGTTTGACGATGAAAACAATGATAATTCATCTCCAAATCTGGAAATTTCTACAATAGGCATGAAAATATGAAAATAAACATGCATTTCAATTTCTAAATCACTTGAAATCTCATAATCTTGCAAATAGTAGTAATGGGTATAAACCCTAATACAAAACTCACGTATAACAATTCAAAATCATATGAATCTAAGATAAAAGCTTTGTTTTGTGCACAAAAATGAAAGAAGTATCCTTGTTTATAAAACCCACAAACCTTAATAGATGATATTTCTAAGAAAGCTTGAACTTGAATCTCTATTTGTGCCTTTGAAGATGAACTCTTGATTATCTTGATTTAGGAATCCTTAATTTTGGTTTTTCTTGGAGAAATAATGGAGGAATTTGAATTCTTGCTCTAGGGTTTTTCTTTTAGAGAGAACGGATGAAAATAAGCATAAAGTGCTTAGAATAGGCTTTAATTCCTTGTTTTGGATGAATTGGGGGCTTGGGAATTGACCAAAGAGCCTTTTTAAAATTTTCTTCGGCACTGGAAAATCCCAAATTTGCATGCCACCGCAATGCACCACTATTGCAGTGGCTCGCTGGATAAGGGACAATTGGGAAATTGGACTCCAACGCGATGCGGTGAAATCGCGTTGGGCCTCTGGAAAAGGGACAAGTCCCATTTTGTCCATCATCGTGATGCACCACAATCTTGGTGAGCTGCTGAAAAAGGACGGTTGGAACCTGGAACTTCTTCGCAATGCTTGCCAATCATAGAGGTCCACTGGAAATTGACAATTTCCAAATTAGCCCTCTCTACGATGCATGCTTGCCTAAATGGCATACTGCTTTATTAAAACCGCCATAACTTCTCAACCGAGTATCAGATTTAGGAAAAATTGGTATCGATGGAAAGCTAATTCAATTTTCTACACAATGGAGGTTCTAAATCTATAAAATTCTACATGTAACAAAGGTTATTCATTTTTAAAGCTAACCTTTGATATTCTAGTAGAGAAATTAAGCTAGGAAAAGTGTGGGGTATTGCAATATCTCCCCCTTGGGAACATTCATCCTCGAATGTCGTTAGTTAAACTGAAAAAACTGAGGAATCTAAGGCTATAATCTATCATGAACAACAGAAATAAACTATACTACTGAATCAAAAAGATACTGAGCTACTGAACTGATCTGCGAGTGCATGAATTTACATGAAAATAGCTATATAGCTGAATCTGAGACTGGAAAAAGAACTGAAGGAAGGAATACTATTACCTTCGGTTGAATCTGAGTTCGTGGAGAAGAGATGAGGATACTTGGTATGCATGTCTGCTTATGCTTCCCAAGTAGCACCCTCAATGGACTGATTTTGCCAAAGCACTTTGACCAAGGAGACTTCTTTGTTCCTTAGTCTACGGATTTGATGATCAAAAATCTCTACTAAAATTTCTTCGTAAGAAAGGCTATTCTAAATATCTGTAGTTTCTAGAGGAACTATAACGACTGAATCGTCCATGCATTTCTTCAATAAGGACATATGGAATACTGGATGAACTAAGGAAAAATCTACATGTAGATCAAGCTCATACACTACCTTCCCAACACAACTCAAAATCCAGAAGGGGCCAACATATCGGAGACTAAGCTTCCCCTTTTTGCCAAATCTCTTCACCCCCTTCATGGGTGAAACTTTCAAATACACAAGGTCCTCAACCTCAAACTCAAGATTTTTTCTTATCACATCTGCATAAGATTTCTGATGACTCTGAGCTTCTTTTAATCACTCTTGAATGTACTAAACTTTCTCCATGGACTTAAACACCATGTCTGGCCCAATCAAAGTGGCCTCACCCACTTTGAACTAACCAACTAGCAATCTACATCTTTTCCCATAATCAATTTCAAACGGGGCCATCAACATACTAGCATGGTAACTGTTATTATAAGACAACTCAATCAACGACAAATGTTCATCCCAACAACCTTTGAAATCAAGAACACATGCCCTCGATAGGCCCTCTAGAGTCTGAACGACCCTTTCTGCTTGACCATCTATCTACGGGGGTTCAAAGATGAGCTAAGATGAACTTAAATACCAAGACCCTTTCAAAAGGCTCTCCAAAACTGAGAGACTGAGTACTCCTATCTAAGATAATAGATAAAGGAACTCCATACAATCTAACTAACTCTCTGATATACAACTTTACATAATCTTCAGCTGAGTATGATGTGTGAACTAGCAAGAAATGTGCAACTTAGTCAATCTGTCTACACTAACCCAAATTGAATCATGTTGATGACGCAAATGGGGTAATATGATCACAAAGTCATTATTCACCTCTTCCCACTTCTAAGTAGGGCTACCAAACTCCTACAATATACCACCAGGTCCTTGGTGCTCTACCTTAACCTGTTGACAAGTTGCACACTTGGCTACAAACTCTGCTATATCTTTCTTCATACCATTCCACTAATAGATTTCCCTCAAGTCATGGTATATCTTGGTAGAACCTGGATGAATGGAATAACACACACCATATGCTTCCGCCATAATCCTCTTCCTCAAATCATCAACACATGGCACACATAATCTACTCTTGTACCTCAACACCCCATCTCCCCCTTAGGAGAAAACCTTTATCTTTTGGTCCTTAACTGACTCCTTCAGTTTGACTAAACTAAAATCCTTGTCTTGCTTCTCTTTCAACTTTCGAAACTAGGGAAGATTCGGAACTACTCTGAACCCAAACATTTCCTTTAGCTAAATCAGCTAATATAACACCCAATCTAGCTAACCGGTGAACTTCCCAAACTAACTCCCTCTTATCATTCTTCACATGAACAACACTGCCCATAGACAATCTACTAAGGGCATATGCTACTGCATTGGCCTTGCCCAAATGATACAACATACTCATATCATAATCTTTCAACAACTCTAACCACTTTCTCTGACAAAGATTTTACTCCCTTTGAGTAAATACATACTGCAAGCTTTTGTGGCCCGTAAATACATCAACATTTACCCGATAAAGATAATGTCTCCAGATTTTCAAACCAAGCACAACAGAAACTAACTCAAGATCATGGGTCGGGTAATTCTTTTTATGAGGCTTAAGATGTCTAAAGGCATAGTTATAACTTTACCTCTCTACATTAACACACAACCCAAACCAACTCTAGAGGCATCATAATACACCACAAAACCATCTTTACTATTAGATAATGCTTGGGGCTAATCCTGAAAACTCTTCTCGCAAGAATCTAACCACGAAAACTTAACTTTATTTTGGGTCAATCTAGACATGGGAGATGCAATAGACAAGAAACCCTCACCAAAACGTTTGTAATAGCCAGTGAAACCCAAGAAACTTATAATGTCTAATGGAGAGATAGGTCTAGGCCAATTTCTTACTGCTTCTATCTTTTGGGGATCCACTCTAATACCCTCACTGGAAATAATATGGCCAAGAAAAGCTACTGACCTTAGCCACAATTCACACTTGTTGAATTTGGTGAACAACTGGTGATCTCTAAGAGTTTGCAATACAATTCTAAGGTGGTTTGCATGATGATCCTCACTACGAGAATAGACAAGAATATCATCGATAAAGACTATGACAAACATCTCCAGATACTATTTGAACACTTTGTTTATCAAGTCTGTGAAGGCTGCCGGGGTATTTGTTAACCCAAAGGATATGACTAGAAACTTAAAATGACTATAAAGGGTTCTGAAGGTTATCTTTGGAATATCACATTCCCTTACTCTAAGCTGATGATAGCCGAATCTAAGGTCTATCTTGGAGAAGTAACTTGCACCTTAGAGTTGATCAAATAAGTCATCAATTCTAGAAAGAGGATATTTTTTTTTATTGTAACTTTATTCAGCTGACAATAGTCAATGCATATTCATAAAGAACCATCTTTCTTTTGCATGAATAGGACGGAAACGCCCCATAGAGAAACACTAGGCCTTATGAAACCTTCATCTAAAAGATCCTTGACTTGCTCCTTTAACTCTTTAAGCTTAGCTGGAGCCATACGATATGGAGAAATAGAGATGGGTTAAGTATCTGGAAGAAGGTCAATCCTGAATTATATTTCTCTATTAGGAGGTACCCCTGGCAAATCTTTGAGAAAGACATTAGGTAACTCATTGACTACTCAGAAAAATTGAACTGTCAGAGTCTTAGACTTAATGTCTTTAACTCCAACTAGATGATAGATACACCCTTTGGAAATCAACTTTCTAGACTTAAGATAGGACAAAAAATGACTCTTGAGAGACACTGAATTACCTTTCCACTCAAGGATCGGCTCATGTAGAAAATGAAACTTTACTACTTGGGTGCAATAATCTATAGATGCATAATAGGAATGAAGCTAATCCATGCCAAGAATAAGGTCAAAGTCAACCATATCTAGCTCTATTAAGTCTGCTAACATAATTTTATAAAGGACAGTGATAGAATACTTTCTATAAATCTATTTAACAATAATTGCCTCACCTACTGGGGTAGAAACAAATAAGGGATCAGGGATCTTTTTAGGACTCATTTCAAAATTCACTACAACTGATGGGGTCACATAAGATAAACCCAGGGTCTAACAACACATAAACATCAAGATAAAAGATACAAAGCATACCAGTAATAACATCTAGTGAATTCTCCTGCTCTTGATGGGATGGTAATGAATAGAACCAATTCTAATGCTGACCTTCACCGGTACTGGATGACGTGCACTAAAGAGGGACAGGGCAACCTAGAGGAGCTGGTGCACCAGTAGCCTAAGTCTGGGGACAAACATCTCTATTTCCCTGCTTAGCATGCTGACACTCTCTAATTCCATGTCATATATTACTACAACCATAACAACCCTTCTATCCCATCAAGCAATCAACAGGATGATTCTTATCATATATAGCACATAGAGAATAACTGGGTCTTCCGCTCACACTATTCTGAGATCTGGACATAGAAGACTTACCCCACTGCTCCTACCTAGCTCTGGGAGTAGGAGCATTAGCTAAAGATAGTGCTGGCATAGGTGAATAATTCTAAAACTGCAAATGATTTCCCTCTTGAGACCTAGCCTGCCCATACTTAAATTGCCTTATTCTAGCCTTCTTATTTCCCCTCTATCTACCTTTTAATTTCTCTTTATCAATTTACTGAGCATGAATTATCAACCTAGCAAGATCTATGTCTTCAGTAAGCATGTCAGTCCTACACTTCTTAACTACCAAGCTAGATACGCTAGTAACAAACTTACTCATACTTACCCTAGGATCAACAATCATATCAGAGGCATACTTAGACAACCGATTGCACTTAAGGTAGTACTCCTTCACTTTTATTGAGCCCTGCCTCAGATTCACAAACTCCTCTATCTTAGCTTCTCTTATTTCATGCGAAAAGAACTTATCTAGATATATATTCTGAAATACATGCCAACTCATAGGAGTTGTATTCTCACTCTACCATTCTTCTATATGAATACCCAATCATACATTACATCGTTCAATCAATAGAATGCCAACTCTATAATCTCCTCCTTAGAAATATGCCTAATCTGGGTGATTTTATTTACCTCATCTAAATAAATTTATGGGTCCTCACCTATTTTTGACCTAAAGAACTCTGGCAGATTTATTCTTATAAAGTCTCTAATTCTGGTTTCTACTAAATCACCATTCTATTAAAATTGAAATGGAACTTGATGGTTGCCCTAAACATTGGTTGTCACTTACTGGGGGATACATTCTCATTCAGAGGATCAGCAGGTTAGAGTGGCTCATTAATATTTCTTTGAGAATTAGCTCGACATGAAGGCGTATTCAACTGTCACATAAGATCATGAGTTAAAAAAAGATAGAGATACTATAAGCATGATATATCATGAAAGAAATATATGATTTCCTAAGGATATCCCTAGCCTCTTGCTTATAAATGTGGCATGCTTCACACCCATGATCATGACTCTACGTAACGTGGCTTTTCTGACTTTCTAGGACACTTATAAATCTTAGGCTCTGATAGCAAGTTTATAATTCCTCAAAACCTAGTTTCAAGATACTACACAGTGCTCAAGACTACGAGTAGCCTTAAGCTAACCCTATCTGCCTTCTACTAAGCCTGAATCTTAAAATAAGGTGATATAGATATCAAACTCATACTGAATATAATATCTGAAAATACTAATCTCAAGGGTCTGATGAATTAATACATAAAATCTGAATCAAAAATTGCAGTCTAATACGCCTCTACTACTAATAGCTAAAGAGCCATTTGGACACACCCCAGCTAACTCATACTATCTAAAAAGAATACTAAATCATCTAAGCTGAAAATCTGAATAACTAAGTCCCTGAACTGTTAGGACTCACCAACTGTCGAGATGTAGATGGAGATGCTCAAAATCACTCTCACTGCTGAAACTGAGCACCTAAACCTACATTATGAAATAATGTAGCACATAGACGTATATGTGGATCAGTACTAAAATGATGTACTAAGTATATAGGGATGAAATATATACATAAAGATATTATATCAGTCATCATCATCATTTGTAAAACACTGCAAGCCAAATGTAAATGACTCACATAAGCTAGAGTAACTGAGAAAATGAAATCTGTAATCATAAGTGGTAAAGTATAATGAATAAATCTACTGAGTGATAATATTTTACTCTAATAGATGTGCTAGTGATCTATCTGTAAATTATGTTGTCTGAGTTTAGAAAGGACTCACTTTTATATCTGAAATCCAAAAGCTTAAATTTGTAGCTAATACCTTTTTGTAAAGCATAATCTGAATAAAGTTATGAGCCTTTACACTTAGTTTTTGAAAAGCCTTTTCTTTTATGCTATATGCTTAAAACTTTAGGGACGTTTTTCTAACCGACATAAATCATGTGTGCTAACATGGAGTCCAACATCTTGTTTCCCTATGGGAAAACCCTCATGATGGGGAGAGGTGTCATACTCTTGTCAAGGAGTAAAACCTAATCTAAGTGATCACATTTGTATTTGTCATCCATATAGAAAAGGGAATAATCTGAATTTGTACCCACATTGTCTATGTAGTTCTACAAAAGATAGGGCAGGCTAATCCTACACTTCTCGCTCGGTGCTAAATACTACTCCCTTTTAATCTGCATGCTCATTCTATTGGAAATCCACATTAAAAAAACCAGCATAAGGGTTCATTTCAAAACCTATTATGTATTTATCTGAGTCAATATGTAAATAAAGCTAATATGATTTCTGTAATCTGTAATAAATCTATAAAGTGGATTCTAAATATTATTTGGGGATTAAAAGATCAAATCTTTATTGAAAATCTAAAAATAAACTGATCATCTGATGCTTAAAGCATAATTGTTCTTGAAATAATAATATTCAATCTTGGGATGATAATCCATGCATCAGTCTCATGTCAAAACATCATAATAATCATGCTTGCTAATAAAAACAATGATAATTCATCTCAAAATCTAGAAATTTCTACAATAGGCATGAAAATATAAAAATAAACATCCAATTCAACTTCTATATCACTTGAAATCTCATAATCTTGCAGATAGCAATAATGGGTATAAACCCTAATCCAAAACTCATGTATAATCATTCAAAATCATAGGAATTTAAGATAAAAGCTTGGTTTTGGGTACAAAGGTAAAAGAAGTATCCTTGTTCATAAACCCCACATACCTTAATTGATGAAATTTCTTAGAAATCGTGAACTTGAATCTCTATTTGTGCCTTTGAAGATGAACTCTTGATTACATTTTTCTAGGAATCCTCAATTTTGGGTTTTCTTGGAGAAACAATAAAGGAAATTATTTTCTTGGAGAGTAAGTTTTTGAGATCTAGGATTTATTTTAGAGAGAAAGGATATAAAAAAGCATAAATTGCTTAGAATAGGCTTTAATTCCTTGTTTTGGAAGAATTAGGGGCTTGGGAATTTACGAAAGAGCCCTTTTAAAATTTTTGTCAGAACTTGAAAATCCTGACTTTGCATGCCACAACGATGCGCCACTATCGTGGTGGGTCACTGGATAAGGGACAACTGGGAAATTGGGCTCCAACGCGATGCGGTGAAATCTCGTTGGGCCACTGGAAAAGAGGTGAGTCCCATTTTGCCCATCATCGTGATGCACCAACATCGTGGTGAGCCACTGAAAAAGGACAACTGGACCTGGAAATTCTCTGCGATGCAGGATAATTGCAGAGGTCCACTAGAAATTGATAATTGCCAAATTATCCCTCTCCGTGATGCGATGCTTGCCTAAATGGCATACTGTTTTACTAAAAATGCCATAACTTCTCAACCGAGTATCGAATTTAGGCAAAATTGGTATCGATGGAAAGCTATTTCAATTTTCTACCTAATGGAGGGTCTAAATATAAAAAATTCTATATGTCACAAAGGTTATTTATTTTTGAAGCTATCCTTTGATATTATAGTATCAAAATTAAGCTAGAAAAAGTGTGGGGTATTACATTGATCTTCTTCCTGAAGTTTTATTGTCTCAAACTCTTCCTTTATTCAAAGAGACAACAAAATTGAGTCATACCATCCCTTCAAAGACAAAATCCTTTTTGACTCAACCCTATGATGAAGATATATCCCCAAAAACACATAATCTCTCTGACAGTGTAATGACAAATGATGTTGGGTTGCTGAAAATCTAATCTTGCTATCAAATAACCCAAAAAGTAGTTTGTTTGATCCTAAGACACAAGATATCAATATAAAAATAATAAGTTTTAGAGTAAAACCTAGGAGTCCAATTATAAAGCAGTAGACTTCAGAGAGACCTGGTCCCAAAATGAGGAAAATGACTATAAGGGAGGAAAAAAGTAAGCTTGTGCCCAAGGAAGTTAGAAACAGGTTCTTGAGAAATAAAAAATTAATGACTGGGAGGGTTTTTAACTCAAGTGTATTAACCAAACCAGGCATGATGGAATTAGTTGAGCTTGTTAAACATCAAAAATGACTCCATCTTATGGAAGGACCCATTCCCACAGTCTTTGATGAGGTATTCAGGGAATTTTATTCCACATTGGAGTTTTCTGAAGACAAACAAAAGATGAATACTATTGATCAAGGGAAGAAGTTGAATATTGATGCTATGTTACTTGGGAAAATTTTGGATGTTCCTATCAGTGGTATGTGGAGTGTCTCAAAATAACAACCCTTACTAGAGTTCATAGAAAATACATAAAAGGTTAATCAAAAATCTATGGCTGCAGTAAATAGGAAGTCACTCAAAAGTAAGTTATAATTAGTCTTTGATTTTGTTAACAAAGTGATTCTACCTAGATCCTAAAAGATGAGCATTGCTTCAACTACTGATTTGTGTGTGATGGAGTGTCTTAGTAGTTTTGAGTTCATCAGTTTACCCACTTTAATGTTGGCGTACTTACATAACATTGTTCATGGGAAAAATAGAAAACATGGCATGTCTTATGGATACTAGTTAAACATTATGTGTGATCATTTTGGTGTTGTATTTGAAAATGGAACTCCTGGAACTATGATACAACTATTTGGTATGAAGACTATGATCAAAATTGAGTGTGTGGAAGAGAAATCAAGTAACATCTCTCAAGGAGAGCTCAGCAAAGAAATAGAGGAATTGAAGCTCAACACAGCTACTAAGGATGTCGAAATTAGAAAATTACAAATGACCATTTATCATTTTTCTAATAAGGATCCAAGTTTCTCAAAAGAGCTTAGAACTGAGAATACTTAACTAAAGAAGTGAGTTTCAACTCTAACTGAGGAGGTTCTTATCTTGAATGTAGAGATAAGGCATCTAACCAAGGAATTCTTACACTGTAATGCTAAAAAAAATAATAACATGGCTCTACTACAAAACCTTTTCCCAAGTCCTTCACTTGTTTGAATTTAATTGATTCCCATGGCTTTTTCTTTGGAATATTTAAATTATGCACTAGAATGATACTTATCTTTTTAAAAATGAATGAATCCCTTGTTTGTGTGTTACATTTTTTTATTCATTACTTTAAAGCTATTCTTCATGTTAATGTTTCCCAGTAACCATGAGTTAACTAACTTGTGCTTATTTTACTCTTGGTTTACTGTTATTACTTTTCAATGATGCCAAAAAGGGGAATATTGTGTGTGAGGAGAAAGGTGTGTGTTGCATTATGAGTTAGGGACCAGGTACCAGGTGCATATGTGGTAAAGTATGATGCCATATTGAAAGGGGAAAGAATATTTGAAGGATGGCATAATGATAGGGGAAAGCATGGTGCTTAATGAATATTGAGGTGGAATTACCTTAGTTGATATTGGTTAGAGTTAATTAATATTGAGGTAAGTTCTTGGCAGAGTTGTCAAGGTAGGTTTATAATAGAATTGTTACAAACTAGTGGATCTTAGAGTTAAGTTCCCATTTGAGTCTGCAGTTAAGAGTTTGATTATAGTGGATTGTTGAGTTCTTATAAGGGCAAGCCATGGTTTTTCTTTCCTTGAGCAAGGAGGTTTCCACATTAAATCATTGTGTTCTTTAATTTTCTGTAAGGTTTAATTTCCATACTGCTTTACTATTTGATTGCCTACGTCTGAATCTAAGGGACTTGTCCCCTCGTAGTGTGGTCCAACCCCCCGTATTTCAATAGTACCTCTATTTGAAATAATAGACACTGGAACACCATGCAACTTCACAATCTCCTAAATGAACAACTTCGCATAATCTTCTCCCGAGAAGTTAGTTTGCACAGGAAAGAAGTGATCAAACTTAGCCATCCTATACGCAATGACCCAAATCGGATTCTACAGATTGTGAGACAGCGGAAGACCTATAATGAAATCTATATTAATAATCTCCCACTTCCACATAGGGAACTCTATCTCTTCAAATTTACTACCAGTCCTTAAGTGCTCAGCCTTAACTTTCTAACAAACCATACACTTAGCTGTAGAATTCGCCATCCCTCTTCATATTGTACCACCAATAGATCTCCTTTATGTTATGGTACATTTTTATAAAACATGGATAAACTGTATATCGGGACTCATGAGCCTTTGTCAGAATCTTTTCCTGCATCCCATTAATACCAGGAACACACAACCTACTTTCCTTTCTAAAAATACCATCCCCCTCAATCTCGAAGGCCATAACCTTTTGTTGACCCACATCATCCTTAATTTCCATAAGTATGGGATTCAAAGCCTGCTTCTCCTTCATCTCAGTACCAAGAGACAATTTGAACACTTCCTGAACAATAACTCCCCGATCTTCAGAGTCTAAAGATGAAATTCCAAGTTAGCCAATATGTGAATGTCCTTCACGAATCCTCGCTTCTCTTCATCCACATGAAACAAGCTTCCCATAGACAACCTGCTAAGAGCATCAATAACTACATTAGCTTTACCAAGATAGTAGTCAAGACTCATATTGTAATCCTTGTTCAATTCAAGCAACCTTCTTTTTCTAAGATTCAACACCTTCTAAGTGAACACATACTACAATCTCTTATGATCCGAATAGATATCCACATGCACCCCATACAGATGATGGCGCCAAATCTTCAAAGAAAAAACCACAACTACCAAATCTATCATGAGTCAGATAGTTCCTCTCATGAACCTTAAGAGGCATAGAAGCATAGGCCACAACCTTTCCACGCTGTATTAGAACACTACCCAATCCCATACAGGATGCATCACAAAAAATAAAAAAACCATCAGTACCCTCGGGTAGGGTCAAAACTGGCGTAGAAGTTAGTTTATCATTCAACTTCTCAAAACTACGTTCACAAGAATCGAACCACAAGAACTTAACCCTTTTTTCAATTAACTTTGTCAATCGAGCAGCAATAGATGACAAACTCTCCACAAATCTTCTATAATACTCAACCAAGCCCAAAAAGCTCCTAATATCAATTGGAGTCATGGGTCTTGGCCATAGCTTAACTATCTTAACCTTCTGGGGAGCCACCATGATCTATTTACTAGACACCACATGCATAAGAAAAGTCACAACATTCAACCAAAACTCACAAATAGAATATTTGGCATACAAATTTAAGTTCTTAATGATCTGTAACACAATTCGGGGATGATTTCCATAATCCTCCTCACTCTTGGAATACACCAATATCTCATTATTGAAGATTATCAAAAAAAGATCCAAAAACTGCCTGAAAACCTAATTCATAAGATCCATAAAAGTAGACGGAGCATTAGTCTATCCAAATGACATAACCAGAAACTCATAGTGACCCTACTGGGTTTAAAAAGCAATCTTAAGAATAACAACTTCACTAATGTTCAACTGATGATTGACCGAATGAAGATCAAACTTAGAGAAAAATTAAGAACCTAGAAGTTGGTCGAAAAGTTTATCAATCCTAGGAAAAGGGTACTTATTCTTTATTGTCACCTTATTCAATTAATGGTAATCTATGAAACTATGAAGCCTATCTTTCTTCTACATGAAAAGTACAAGATCACCTCACAAAGAAATAATAGGATGAATGAACCCTTATTAAGAAGATTTTTTAATTACTCCTTTAGATCCTTTAATTCAACTGGAGCCATTCTATAAGGAGGAATGGAACTAGGATGACTGTCTGGTAAAACATCAATCCCAGAATCTATCTACTTATTGGGAGGAATTCAAAGAAGATCATTGGGAATCATTTCAGTAAATTCAGTTAACACAGGACAGAATGCAAAGAACTTTTGGAGTTAGAATCCTTCACCCTAACTATATGATATAGACACTATCTAAAAATTAATTTTGGGGCTCTAAGATAAGAAACCCTTCCATTCTAATATTAGCTCATTAGGAAAGTGAAGATTGACATTTTGGGTCCTACAATCCAAAGACTCATAACATGAATGAAGCCAATCCATCCCTAAAATAACATTGAAATCCACCATATCTAGCTCTATCAAATCTACCGATGTCTCCTTATAGAAAATAGACACCACACAACCCCTATAGATTTTTCTATGGGGTAGACACGGAAAAGGGGTCAGAAATACTTTTGGGACCAAAATCAAAATGCATAGCCATATAAGGGGTCACATAAGAAAGGGTAGAACACAGATCAAGCAATCAATATACATCACAAGAGAAGAGTTGTAACACACTAGTAACAACATCTGGAGATTCCTCAAATTCCTAGTGAGTAGCAAGTGCATAAAGATGATTTTGGAAAGTATTTATTCCTGAAGTAGAGCCTTTTGGCTCAGGACTTGAAGAGGTGGCAATCAAAAGTTTATTAGCTCCAGTAGTAACCTTCGTTGAAAAATAATCTCGCTGAATGTGACCCAGATTCCCATAATTATAATACTTATTCCTCCCCTTCTTACAATAACCATGATAAAGCTACCCACAAGAATGATAAAGAAGAAAAGATAGGGCTAACTTAGCTTCACTAGCCTGAGACTAGGCACCTTGTTCCTTAGAACTACTGTTAGCCTGAGAATGACAATTACTCGAAGGATTAGGATAGAGAGCACTAGCAGACGAATATGAATTCCCTTATTCTTCTTCTTAGTCTAATTTCTACCATCTTTACCACTATTTTCCTAACCCTCACTCTACTCTAAATACCTAAACTTCTTACTCTACCTCTCCCCAATATCTATTTGTTTCTTCTTTTAATCCTCAACCTATTGCGTATAAACCATGAGCCACGATATATCCATGTCATTATTTAACATAGCAATGTTACACTCTAATACTAAGTAACAGGATAACCAGAAGAAAATTTTCTCATCTTCGCCCTCATAAAAGATACCAACTCTGGAGCACAGGGAGAAAGCTACTAAAATTTCAATGCATATTCTTTCACACTTATCTTACCCTACTTCAGATTTATAAACTCCTCATCCTTAGATTCTCTTAACTCCTAAGGAAAGAAATAATTAAGGAAACCACCCAAAAACTAATCCCATAATGTCGGCTTTGGATTATCACCCCTCAACTACTCTAACTCCTCATACCACTAATAAGTTACATCTTTTAGCTGATATGCATCAAACTCTACACCTTCAAAATTAGTAGCATGCATCACTTTGAAAACTAATGCGACTGAGATGTCATAAACTAAGTAAGAAAATGAATAGATTGGTGAAACTCCACATTAGAGATTTCTCCTTGCGACAGCTAATCATAAGTATCACCACCTTGAGAAGCCCATAATGGACTGGTAGGGACAGGTGGAAGTCTACATGGAGCGGTACAATCAGGATTAGGGACCCTAGATTGGGTTTGCACTCCATACACAGGGCGAGTCCCCTCCATATTATCCTCGGGTAGGAAAAATCTCCCAACTGAGTTTATACGAACACCAGATCTTTGGTGAGGCATGATCTGAAATGTGAGAAATCCAATAGTTAGAGAATTTTCATAACTCTAGACTCTATAGCCCTAAAAATAAAACATAAGAAAAAGGAAACATTTATAAATGCCTTGTATCCCCTCATTATAAGTGTGGAGTGCTACACACCCATAAAATAGACTCTACTCGACATTGCTTTGTGGATACCCAATGACTCTAAACCATGTTCTGATACCAAGCTTGTTATGACCCAAACCAGGGACTTGCTATGACGGGTATCTCAAGTCCACCATGGACTAAGACAACCCCCTTAACCCAAACTCAAGAGCACAATAACAATAATAATAATAATAATAATAATAAAATAATATGGAAGCCAACTAAATAAAAATAAGAAAATGAATGAATGAATCAATGAAACAAAGAGTTAAAACAATAACCAACCAACCTACCTTTATCCACAATAGCCTCTAAAACCAGAATACCAAATAGGTCAGGACATGCCCCCGACCATGTAACGCCCTAATTTTTTAGAATTAGAATACCACACGGTGCTCATGATCCCGAAGGAGCACTAGGTAACCCTCGACTGATATTTGTACTTGAGCACTGCATAATATAATATAATAAATGTGGAAAAGTGGTGGAAACTTTCCATAAGGTTCAAAACATCTAAAATACTCAAAATCAATAACTAAATACTGATACATCAATCTGAAAAGCCTCTAACTGTCTGAACTATGGAGTTGATATCACATATCCCCAACTAACTCCATCTACTAAAAATAAAGTGAGTCTAATGCAATAATAAAATAAGGATCATCCTCTAATAAAGAGGACTTACTACAATATCTACTGCTACTGACTGAGTCTGGACTACTAAGGGTGCTCTGGATCTCGTGCTTCTGAACCTATTGTATAAGACACCATAGCGCAAGAGAAAAATATGCATAATTGCTTTGAATATACTGGTATGATAGATGAGGTAAGGCAAAATACAAGAGCTTATGCATGAACATAGCTTAACTGAATAACATGAGAGTACTGAATGAGAACATATGCATGAATGCACAAACCATAACTAAAATCATCATGACTCTGAATACTGATACTCAAATACTACTTTACTGACATCTGAACTCACTACTAATACTGAGATACTAAATAACTAAATTTTTTGATATCTATAAATGAGTACTGAAGTTGAGATTAGTCTTCTCTAGTGGAACATCTCTAAATCTTTTAATAATAGAAATGATGAACTGAGCTTGAGATCAGGCCTATCTAACGAGTGATCTCCGGCTCTATTAGTACTAATACTGATTAACTAAATCTTCTGATATTGATAACTGAGTACTAAAGTTAAGATCATTCCTCTCTAGCAGAAGATTTCTAAATCTTTTAATAATAGAAATGATGAACTGAGTTTGAGATCAGGCCTATCTAACGGGTGATCTCCGGCTCTATTAGTACTAATACTAATTAATTTTATGTAAGACCAGGCCTATCTAGCGGGTGTTATATAAATCTATGGAACTATCTAAGTTTCTTACTGAGATAGGTGACTGTATCTAATAGTCCTAATTTCTGAGTTCTACTCTAAAGACTGATACTGAAACAACAATTGTGGGAGTTCTCACTTAATCGACATGTCCCAAATTTGATCTAGTGGGGTCTTACCTATAAACTCAGCTGAAAGGGTTTCAATAGCGTGCCATGAGAAAATACCTCTGCTATGGTCAAGCCTCTCTAACGGGTGACCCTGAACAGGAAGTCAAGCCTAAGACAATATGATAGTCAAGCCTTAATATAATTGATGACTCCTGGTCCTATATTGGATACACAGTTCTAGAGTTTAAGGACTATTACTAACGACTCTGCCTCTCTAATGGGGAAGTCGTCATCCCTTTACTCACTCGGTGCTAGTTCTTATTCCCAACTAAAAGACACTAAACTGATTCTTGAACTGTACTAGACTGAGCTGAATCTATTACTGATTATCTTACTTGACTGATCTAACTAATTTTACTTGATTTTGTTATCTGATGGAATACTTCTAAATCTCATTATCTGACTAGATGATACTAAGTTCTGAATTGATTACTTGAATTCTACTGAGGTCTAAAACTAAATTCTTGAATACTACTAAAATCTTAGCTGAGTACTAAACTGAAGTTGGAATGCTAATGATACTTAGATTATTAAGATTTCTTAAGTTATGTAACTTTCTGAGAGTATTGAATTCTGTAACTGACTGAATTCTAAGGATCATGGCTTGACTGAGATTATCATGAAAACTAACACTAGCTCTAGACAGCAGCTAATTTGTCAAGTATAAATACCCCCCAGGACTCGATAACATAAAAGTAACACATAATCATTCTTAAATAATCATGACCATAAACTTTCATTCACAACCCAATTAATACGATATCTTGTCAATCACTTGAATTTCATACACATGTAAATATATGCATACTAATATCTCATAGTTGTTCAATAAGGAATACACAGAGATAAGAATGCATACAACTTATTGTAATACATTCACTGAGGCATTTCAATAAACGCTTGGCATGCACTAGTTATCACAAAATTGGGGATTTCATACTTAACATACTAAATAGGCACTATTATCTTTACTTAAGCATTCTATCAAACATATGGGGAGCATGTTTCGGTTTTACCATAGATTCTATTCTTAATCTTCATGAATACATCAATATCATGCAACTTGAAGAGGGTTTATCATGAACATCATACAATTCATCGTATACTAGAATCAACTCTTGAAATTGGTAGTCTAAATCATGAATTAAAACCCAACAATACAAAATCATGAACTCTAATACACATAAATCATGAAATCTCATAAATATGTAAAACTTAAAATTTTAAAAAGGATTCTTGAGCTTCTTGGGTGTAAGGAAACCTAAAATCAACATCTAACATATCTTGGAAAACTCTTTCTTGAAGGTTCTTGAAGAAAATCTTTAGTCATGTTCTTGATTTCTTGGCTAGGGTTCTTGCCCCTTTGAGAGAAAATATAATGTTCTTAAGAGAAAAGTTAGGAAAATAATGGAGTAAGGGCTTATTGGGTGTTTTATTTTGTGTTTAGGGCTGATAGGGGTCACGGGAAAAGTCTAAGATACCCTTGGAATTAAATAACGGAATCTGAAAATCCTAATTTTTCATGCTGCCATGACATGCCATAATCATGCCAGCTTACTGGAAATTGGATGATTAGGAAACTGCTTGATGGTGCGACGTGGTAGAAATCACGTTGCAACCTTGGTTGCGAACTGGAAAGGCATCGCGATGCGGTGGAATTGCGTTCGTGCACTAGAAATTGACAACTCTGAAACTAAGCCTTCGCGCGACATACCTTAATCACGGAGGCCCACTAGATTTTGATGATTTCCATTTTGGCTGGCTCTGCGATGCGCTAAAGTACCAGGTGGTACACTGTCTCAATAAAATGGCTCTAACTCTTCGCCCGAATGTCAGATTTGGGCAAATTTGGTATCGATGGAAAGCTTATTCAATTTTCCACATGATAAAAAGTCAAAATCTTAAAAATTTCATATGGAATAAACTATATTCATTCTTGAACCAATATTTTTTATGTTCTAGAGATGAATTTGAACTAGGATAAGGATGGGGTATTACAATATTTCCCCCTTGGTAACATTCATCCTTGAAAAAGACTGATTAAGATGAGAATACTAGTAGGATGAACTTACTTGATGGACATGAACATGAGAAACATGACTATATAATTGGAACTACTGATATACTGAGATTTCATACTGAAAATGCATATCTGATGCATGGAATAAACGACTGAAGCTACTCATAAGTTGAATTCTTATTATGGACATGAATATCTAATTCATGGATTCTTGACTAATTTTCTCTCATAAATGCATGATTGTATACACTGAAGAACTGAACTCTTTCTACTAAAATGTATATTTAATGCATGAATATATCTGATTCTTGAATGCATGACTGAGTATGCAATAATAACCGATATTAACTTCATATAGAGAATCTGAACATGCAACTAAATAAGTCTAAGGACATGAAAGCATTGGGATATTATGGGGTATCTCCCCCTTGGGACTCTGTGTCCCTCTAACAATACTTTGCTGAAATACTAGGGTTGTGCACGGGGCACCTACAAACTGGGTCATGATTGATCGTCTGAGATCTGAAACTAATGCATGACTCATGAACTGAACTTATCTTGCAACTACTAGTACTTTCCATCTTGAAATAGTTATCTTTCCTTGAGATTTTAGTTAGCATGAATTGATGGAAAGATGAGAAAACAAGCTATATGGATCTGACTGTCTGACTGCTAAACTGACTTGCTACCTTTACTGACTAACTCAAGATGAAACTTATACTTAAATGAAGTACTTCTCCTGCATTGTTTCAACTATACTCTCCTCTTTATCTTTAATTCATCACCATAAGTCTGAGAACACTTTACTAAACTCTGAACTGAACTACAATCAATCTACTCTAGAGTCTGGGGCAAAATAATGCACATGAATGATAAACTTATCTGGAAAGTCTGGACCTGAAAGTATAAAACTCAGTGCTAATACTATCTTCTAGAATAAAACTCTTAACATTTTTTAGTTTTTGCCATCATCATCACATACCTACACCCCTTTTCGACACATGTTTATCTCGCTAAACACATCACCTGCTTTTTTTCCTTTACAGCTACTAGGATCACACCTCTTAACTCACATCCACACCTTCATACTTAGTTTTTGATCAATAACCTTAAATTCTTACATGCACTATTCAAGCCTATTGATTTACTCTTATACAACTATCCCCATGAATATATAATCTACTTGATATGGTTAATGCTATTTTAACACTGCTACTGCTAAACTCTCGGGTTAATGCTTCTAACTCTATGTCATATGCTATTATAGGATTCTGAGAAAGGATCTGATGGAATATTAATGAGCCTGTGGGTGATCCCATAATTGTCTAAAGGGATGGTTTGAGAAAGCCCTATCTCTAGGACTTTGAGATTCACTATTTCTATTACCTTGAAGGTAAGGTAGAGTTGACATGAGTAGAGCACACTGAGAATCTACATAACTTTCTTAGAGGACCTTTCTATAGAATGATCTGAGACATGAAAGAAGGGAAACTTTTCCTAAAACATCTTATAGCCTCCTATACATAAATATGGTGCACAACACACCCATGCATAAGACTTTTCTAGATGCGATTTTTCAGACTTCCTAGGACACAATTAAACCTTAGGCTCTGATATCAAGTTTGTAACACCACAATTTTCTGGAATCAAAATGCCACACGGTGCTTATGATACTGAAAGACCACAAGCTAACCCTCTACTAATATTTATACCAGAGCACTGCATAATATAATATAATAAATGCAGAAAACTGGTAGAAACTTGCCATAAGATTCAAAATATCTAAAATACTCAAAACTAAAAATTGAATATTGATACATCTGTCTGAAAAGCCTCTAACTATCTGAACTGTAGAGTTGATGGGCCATGTCCCCAACTAACTCCATCTACTAAAAATAAATTAAGTCAAATTCCATAATAAAAGAAGGATCATCCTTGAATGAAGAGGACTCACTGCTACGTGTACTACTGCTAACTGAGTCTGGACTGCTAAGGGTGCTCTGGATCTCGCGATTCTGAACCTAAGGTATAAGACACCACAGAGCAAGAGAAAATTATCTGTCAGTACTTTGAATGTACTAGTATGGTAGATGATGTAAGTCTAAATACAAGGCCTTATGCATAAACATAGCTTAATTGAATAACATGAGAGTACTAAATGAGGATATATGCATGAATGCACAAACCAAAATTAAAATTATCGTGACTCTAAATACTGATACTCAGATACTGCTTTACTAATATCTAAACTTACTACTAATACTGAGATACTAAATAACTAAATATTCTAATATTGATAACTGAGTACTGAAGTTGAGATCAGTCCTCTCTTGCGAAAGATCTCTGAATCTTTTAATAATAGAAATGACAAACTAAGTTTTAGATCAGGCCTATCTAACGATTGATCTCTAGCTCTATTAGTACTGATACTGATTAACTAAATCTTTTGATATTGATAACTGAGTACCGAAGCTGAGATCATTCCTCTCTAGTGAAAGATCTTTGAATCTTTTAATAATAGAAATGACCGACTAAGTTTAAGATCAGGCTTATCTAATGGTTGATCTCTGTCTCTATTAGTACTGATACTGATTAACTTTATGTTAGACCAGGCCTATCTAGTGGGTGGGCCATGAATCTATGGAACTATCTAAGTTCCTTACTAAGATGGGAGACTATATCTGACAATCCTGATTTCTGAGTTCTACTCTAAAGACTGATACTGAAACTGCAACTGTGACAGTTCTTACTTAATCGACATACCCCGAATTTGATCTAGTGGGGTCTAGCCTATAACCCCAGCTTAAAGGATATCAATACCGTGCCACAGGTAAAGACCTCTGCTATGGTCAAGCCTCTCTAATGAGTGACCCTGAACAGGAAGTCAAGCCTAAGGCAATATGATAGTCAAGGCTTAATCTAATGGGTGACTCCTAGTCCTGCGCTAGCTACACAGCTCTGGAGTTCAGGAACTATTGCTAACAACTCTACCTCTCTAACGGGGAAGCTGTCATCTCTGCACTCACTCGGTGCTAGTTCCTACTCCCAACTGAAAGACACTAAACTGATTCTTGGACTGTACTAGACTGAACTAAATCTATTACTTATTATCTTACTTGACTGATTTGACTGAGTTTACTTGATTCCATTATCTAACAGAATACTTCTAAATATCATTATCTAACTGGATGATACTAAGTTCTGAATTGATTACTTGAATTCTACTGAGGTCTTAAACTGAATTCTTGAATACTACTGAGAATTGAGCTATGTACTGAACTGAAGTTAGAATGCTAATGATACTTAGATTACTGAGATTTCTTAAGTTTTGTAACTGTCTGAGAGTACTAAATTCTGTAACTAACTGAGTTCTGAGAATCATGGCTTGACTAAGATTATTATGAAAACTGACACTGGCTCTAGACAGCAACAAATTTGTAGGGTATAAATAACCCTAGGACTCGATAACATAAAAGAAACATATAATCATTCTTGAATAATCATGACCATGGACTTTTATTCACAAAATAATCAATACGATATCTTGCCAGTAACTTGAATTTCATACATACGTAAATGTGTAGGGAATGCATACAAATATCTCATAGTTGTTCAATAAGGAATACACATAGATAAGAATGCATGCAACTTATCATAATTCCTTTACTAAGGCACTAGTTTTCATAAAATTGGGGATTTCATGATTAACATACTAAATAGGAACTATTATCTTTACTTAAGAATTCAATCAAACAAATGGCGAGCGTGCTTTGGTTATGCCACAAATTCTATACTTAATCATCATGAATACATCAATATCATGCATCTTGAAGAGAGTTTATCATGAACATAATACAATTCATCACATACTAGAATCAACTCTTGAAATTAGTAGTCTAAATCATGAATTAAAACCCAACAATATAAAATTATGAACTCTAATACACATAAATCATGAAATCTCATAAATATGTAAACCTCAAAATTTTGAAAAGGATTCTTGAACTTCTTGGGTGGAAGCAACCCAAAAATCAACATCTAACATACCTTCAAAGACTCTTTCTTGAAGATTCTTGAAGAAAATCCTTAGTCTTGTTTTGTATTTCTTGGCTAGGGTTCTTGCCCCTTTGACAGAAAATATAATGTTCTTGAGAGAAAAGTAAGGAAAATAATGGAATAAGGGCTTATTGGATGTTTTATTTCGTGTTTAGGGCTGATAGGGGTCATGGAAAAAGTCTAAGATTCCCTTGAAATTAAATAACAGAATCTTAAAATCCCAATTTTTCATGCTGGTGCGATGTGCCATAATTACACCAGCTTACTGAAAATTAGACAATTGGTAAACTGCTTGATGGTGTGAAGCGGTGGAAATTATGTTACCACCTTGGTTACGAACTAGAAAGGCACCGCAACGCGGTGGAATCGCGTTCATGCATTGGAAATTGACAACTTTGAAATTAAGCCTTGGTACAATGCGCCATAATCACGGAGGCCCACTAGATTTTGACGATTGCCATTTTGGCTGGCTCTGGGATGCGCTAAAGTACCATCTGGTACACTGTCTTACTAAAATGGCTCTAACTCTTCGCCCGAGTATGGGATTTGGGAAAATTTGGTATCGATGGAAAGATTATTCAATTTCCCACCTGATAAAAAGTCAAAATCTTAAAATTTTCACATGGAATAAAATATATTCATATTTAAAGCAAGATCTTTGATATTCTAGAGACGGATTTGAAATAGAATAAGGATGGCGTATTACAGACCATGACCAAAAAATATACAAAAGTATTAAGTTAAATAAAAAATATGGAAATGATAAGGCCTTTCAAATAATTAAGGCTCACTACTTCATAGTTACTTGACAAATGTACTAATCCACCTAATGCTGCATAGGGGTAAAAGAAATATCTTTGGACCCTAGATTATGAAACAATATAGCATCCTAGGATAGTAAGTGGGATAAGCATTGGCCTGTAACTTAGGATAGCGATACAATAATGCCATGTCCAAAACCAAACTAAACCACAACCACATATTGTATATATATATATATATATATAAATGTCAGGATAGGGAACAAGGTTTAATCATGAGATTTAAAACCATTATCCTAGACAGTGTAGCTCTAACCTTCCTATTGGCACCCATGAGCTATAGGGATTTAGCTCCCCATACTGAAAAGGCCCTAATACATATTAGCCGCATGAACTAGAGAAATCCAAGGATGGTCCAAAGCCACCGAGGCTCCAACCATTCCAAATATATATATGTATATATATATATATATATGTATATATATATAATGTGTGCACTATGCACATGGTGATAAGGACCCCCACATCGGCAAATATGGTTTCCAATATCGGTCCCCTGGGACCTCCACCTTCTACGGCAAGGTACACAACCCTTTTTAAGCCCAATATGCTTCATATCAATACACTTTCAAGCTCAATTACATATGCCAAATAAATTCATACAACCACATTGATTCCCCAAGTTCCATTAAAATCCAATCCATGGAAACCAACGTCATCTAAATCCATTTAAATAACCATTTATCCATTAATTCCATACATTAAGTTAAAGAATAAGTTAAGCCATGCAATTTTCCTTTATTTAAATCAAATTCATAATGTGGGTTGAGGTTCATGCAATTCCAAGTCAAAATTCTTCCAATTTGGTAAAACCCGTATTCCCTATTCCAACCACTCAATTAAAGTACCAATTCAGTCCCAAAAATACCAATTTAAAGAATGAATAATCAATTCAAATCATGGGACAAGTAAGTAAATTAATAAGAACCAAAAACCCTTAACCCAATTTCAAAACCCATAATTTGAATCACATGGAAATCCATCATATAAATGCCATAATGTAAAATTAAAGTTCAAGGAAGAGATACATGCCTGAAACACACAAGAATTTGTAATCAATTTGAAGTTTGGAGTCCGAATGATAAATGTATAGTGAAACCTTTGAATGTTCTTAGGTTTTATATTTGATAGTGAAATAAAGGGATTTGATCTTTAAAAACTGATGGGAATGGGTCTATTTTATATTTAAAAGTCATGGAAAAGGTGAAAAGACCAAAATACCCTCACCCTTAAATGAATAAAAGACTAGATAAAAATTATACCTTGGCGTGGCACACAAATATCATGGAGGTTATCCTCTATGCCACACCAATATCGTAGAGGGTAAACTCCATGACAAAGCAATATTGTGGATCCTCACTACCTCGGGGTCTCAAAATAACCCCAAACCCCTTCCAAAAATTCTAAAACTTTCTGCGAACACCCTTTTAACCTCCCTAATCACAATTCAAGTCAAAAATCAATATTAAAAATACGGGAAGGTCAAAATAAAATGATGAAAATCTTAAGGGTCTTACATGGATAGAAATTATCCCTTGTGGGTCATAGCTAGAGGGTGGATGTTTAACTAAAAGCATGTGTGTAAAAGGAGGTGAGTTTGATGGTTCAATGAGTGAATCGGGGAATATATTTGTGAATTTGATAATTATTTAACTTCTTGACTTATTTACACTTCATTTTATTGAATTTAACTTGGTGATAATATGTCGACTTGTTAATTAAAATCGTAAGTTGTTTATGTGACACATGTTGCAAAGTGAATGATGGTTAAGCATGGATTAATTTATTATACTACAATTTGGTTATACATTCAGATTCTTTTCTTGGGTTGGTCAAATCATCCTACCAGCACACTGATATATTCTTGTGTTCTAGTACTACACGTGCTCTAGTACTACACCTACTCTTATATTTATGAATGCAATGTATATTCATGATTCCTACAAGACCTCACTTATAATTCCAGCAGCTAATTCTAGATTTTAGGGTAAGCGACATATCCAACCTCCCATGAGTCTTTCTTTTATGACGGGGTCTTTATTTCTAGACTTGTGATTTTTAGTTTAGTTTTTGGGGTTGCAACCCCTTCTTGACAATCTTTAGTAGTTTTGGTATGAATAACTTTCAATTTCTAGGGATGTTATGATTAAGTACAATGCTCCATATTTTTTTTGTTGTATTTAGTTTTTGAATTTGACTTGGATATCTTTTTGGATGGGTTTGTTTTATTATCTATTTAAATTTTGATTCTGAGATGGTTTTTGGAATAGATGGTTCTCTCATCGGGTGAGTAGTATGGGTGAAACTCACAATGAGCTTATCGTCACAAGTACTTTCATGAAATTGCTTGAGTGTTGATAAAATAACAGAGTTTTTGATACCTAGGTTCATGAATGTGACTTTGCATATAGCTTATTCTTATTTTGTAGTTTGTGATGACCCTATCTGTCTAAAAATTGAAATTAATCCATCTTGATTGATACTTGTGCCATGTGTAACAAGGAACTTTGCATATTCCATATTTTTCATCTTACTCTCGAACTTTCCCTACAAGTAATTGAAGAAAAATAGAAAGTATTGCCATTTTATAGAAAATGATAATTGGCTTTCTTTGATTATCTTCAAATTTTAGTATTTTTAGATACTTTATCTACTTAGCCTCTTTAAGTCTTGGACCTTTTATTTGGGAGTCGTATTTTTGCCTTGATCTTTTTGTTGAATTCTTAGTTTTTGTAGCCTACTTTCTTAAGCATTGTAGTATATACTGTTGATGTGTTATAAGAATATAATACTTCCGACACTTAAAATGAGGAAAATATGCAAGTTTCTAAGGTTCTTTTGTTAGATATGATGCATTTTGGGTATGTTTTTCAAGAAATCATGTTTTGGAGGCTAAGTTTGTGAAAAGGATGAAAAAAGCATCTTTGGCTACTTTTGGAGCAATTATGGATGTTCGGGATACTTTCTGACTTATTCGTGATCAAAGAATGTTTGGGACTTGAAGAAGAGATAAAAAATGACTCCCGGCACTTACTAAGTAAACATGTGGACCGTAGCACTTATAGACTGTAATGGGTAAAGAAAGTGCCAGAAGTCAAAGATCCCGAGATCTAACCTGCAGGAATTTTTGGTACTAGTACTTGTGGTCGCTCTACAGGCTGCAACTGCTACCTGCACCCAGGGTCAGGGCACAAGTAGAGAGCATAAGTGGCCACTGACCCTGTTTTCTCCTATTTTGTTTGGGTTTTGGTTTTAATGTCTTCTCATGTATTAGGAATACCCTTTATGTGTTTTTTGGTAGGAGTTACACACTTTTGATGCTCAAAAACATATTTTGATTTTGAGATTGGATTTTGATCTTGGTATTCTCTTATATTGATTTCAGTTGATTAATTCATTTACAGTTGTGGGTTTTCTACTTCTTATTGTTGTTATTTCATCCATTCTTTGAATGACGAATGTTGTTGATTTCTTTACAAGCATAAGCGGCTAAAAACCCATAGCTAGAGTTGTGGAAAGCCTGGCCGATTGACAAAGTACGGGAAGTGCTATTATTGTTATGAACCAATACACATGCATGTTTGCTTTATCTTCAATAAAATAGTTTTTTCAACGGGTGCACGCATTAGTTTCCCGCCTAGATTATTGCTATTTACTCCAAAAGAGGAGTAGTGATTAGGAAAATATAAAGACATAAGTAATTTAGAGTTTAGCTGTTGATCCACCTTTCTAGGTTTTATCTCCGTAAGATGGTTAGATCTTATCTAATAACTAGAGACTCTAAATGTAATAGTTAATTGGAATCAAGATAAGGGTTAGTAAGGTGACATCCTTAGACTCAAAAGGTAAAGGGTGAAATCCTTCTACTCATCCAAAAGATTGTAGAAGGTACATAACTTATCGATTCTACATGAAAGGTATCGGGTTTGTCAAACAAAACACGATAAGCCTACAGAGATGAGAATCCAAGGGGAACACAATCCTATTTTTCGCTAAAGTTGGTATTTTCTACTGGTTTGACATTGATACTCAAAACCCCTCATTTATTTTTCCAGTTTTGCCCATTGATTACAGTAACTGAGAGCCATGATTCCACGTATTCCCATGGGATTCGACCCCAATCTTTGTTGGATTACTATATTTTGCAGACATTATATGATCTTCTGAGAGAATGTATAGCTTGGACGTTACTAAATTTTTGTGTGGTTGTTGGGGAATACGGTGTTGATTTTTGATTTGAAGTTGTTGTAGTTATTGTGTTTCCTTTTTTGTTTTTGTTCTTAGTTAGGCATACGATGGTGTATGCCTATCATACAGAGTAGAGGAAATCCCTTACTCCCAATAAATTCAAACCCAGAGAGGATCCTACAAACACCTCATAGGATGGTGGAACAAAAAAGAGATGATAATACTAAAAGGGTTCATGATGTTGTACCACCCCTTCCTCCTGAAAGATGGTATTATTGATTGACAAATAGATCAAATTTTATCTCAAGATGAGAACTAGAGCATGGCAACAGAAGAAGCTAAGTGGGTATCTTGGGTGGCAAAGCTAGCTGAGTAGAGACAACAAGCAGACCACCGAGCAACACTTGGTGGAAATCAAAATAAGCTAGAGGTGCCTGTGTTCAAGTGATCCCAGCATATCAGTATGTGTACCCATACATAGATGATGAAAAATATCTAGGATACATTGATCCAGAAGAGACTGGAGACATTATTCCTCCTATTTTACTCGAGGTATCAAGTTTGACATAATGAGCACAATAATCCAACTATTAAATTTGAAGGGTGTGCTTGCAGGTCTGCCTACAGATGATGCAAATTTGCACCTTGCCAATTTATTGGGATCTACAAGTCATATACAAATCTAGGGGTAAATGAGGAATATCTTAGATGGAGGTTGTTCCGCATAACACTTACATGAGAAACATCATTATGGTTAGGGGACCTGCCAAGAGGCTCTATACTTTATGGAATATGTTGCGCAAGCAATTCTTGAATCGGTTTTTTCCTCCATCCTGGATGTTGAAGCTTAAGGACAAGATCTATAATTTTAGGCAATTACAGTCAGATTCTATGTACGAGGCATGGTTTAGGTTCAAGAAGAATCTGAGTAAGGTGCACAACCATCGGATATCTGGGATGAGCTTATTGGAGATATTTTATTGAGCCTTGACCATCAGCTGCAGAGACATGGCAAAAACCATATCAGGAGGAGCTTTCATTAGACTATGTTTTAAGGTAGCTTTGGAGATGTTGGATCAGATCTTACTCACTAACCAAGGGTGGAAAACTCGAGAGGTTGAGAGGGGATCTAGCATATATGCTATTGGTACCTCCTGTGACAAGAGAGTAGATTATGACTTAGTAGCACAAGATAGTAGTTTCTAAGAACTGATCTAGGCATACTAGCAAAGCAGCTTGCAACAGCAACTTCTGAGAAAGTAAAAGTAGTAGCAGCATATGGGTTAACTTCCAGATCTTATGAGTCAGAATTAGAGGAGGAAGTAAATGATTTAGATCATCAATTGTCGGGTTTCCAAGCCCAAGAGAAAGGGAACCAAGGTCAGAACTACAATGACAGATACTGAGACTATAGTAAAGAGTGAGATGGTGACTGGAGGAAGAAGGATGACTATAGAGAGAAGAGAGATAGGTACATTCCACCTGGAAGAAGAGATATAGAATATAGAATAGAAGAGATGTTGACTAAGCTGGAAAAAGGTCACAAAAATCAGGAGATCAGCCTTAAGGAGATTAAGGCTGACATTTTAGGGTATACCCAAAAGGTCAAATCTCATGCAACTATTATCAAGCCGTTGGAGCAGCAGTTCAGGAAGATGTCAACAAATCTAAACTAAATGCAGCCAGGTACCCTTTCGAGCAATACTATGCAAAATTTGAAAAACTGCGGTCATGTTTTTGCCATTACCACAGGGAGTGGTATTATTGTTGTGGATACCTTAATTCCTACTGTGAAATTTTATTATGATGAGACACATATTATGGAGTGAAAAAAAAAAGCAATAGGTTATAATGATACAGGTTCTAAGGAAAGAGGTAAGGGACCGGTTGTTGAGTAGGAAATAAGACTGATATTAAGAATGCCCTGACCTTTTCCTCAGCAACTGAAGGAGAAAAGAGAGAAAGGAAAGTTCAAGCAATTGATTGAGATACTGAAAGATTTGAGCTTGAATATTCCTCTTCTTGAGGCATTGTAGCAGATGCCTGAATATGCCAGGTTTATGAAGCAGTTCATCACAAATAAGAAAGGAGCGACTAAAGAGGATATTGATAGCTTTCATCACTGTAGTACAGGCACTGTGAGGTCATTTTCTTAGAAAAAGGGTGACCAGAGCATTTACTATATCATTTACTATTAGGAAATCCCAATTTTCTAGAGCCTTATGCGACTTAGGAGCCAGTATAAATTTGATATTGCTGGCCATATTCAAGAAATTGGGTTTGAACCCTTCAGAACTGACTTCAAAGCGGTTGTTGATAGCTGACCGCTTAGTGAAGAAACCTATTGGCATTTAGTATGATGTGATTTTGAGAGTGGGCAATTTCAACTTTCTGGTTGACTTTGTTATTCTGGACTATGAGGTTTTCACCGTGATGCCCATAATATTGGGGATACCATTCATGGCTATAGGTACAGAAATGGTTGACATAGAGAAAGAAGAGTTGAAATGTTGAGGCAATAGTGAGAAATCCATATTTAACTTCCAAAAATCAATGAAGCAGCCTACCGACCTGAGGGTGGTGTCAGTAATTTATGGTATTGATGACCCTGGAGGGTACTCTTATGGCTATCTTGATGAATTCTAAGTAATCAAGATACCCGCATCATGCCGTGATTTTGAGAGTGGGCAATTTATGGTATTTTTTGGAAGTCCGAGTAACCAACACAACTAAGTCATGCCGCAATGTTAAATCAGGTACTGAGTGGGAGGCAACCCACTATTTTAGTGTTCATATTTTTGTTGTTTTTCTTTTATAGGTTTTAGCTTATGGACTTGCCTAGAATATGGTCAGAATGCTACATTCATTGATTTCCTAGTAAGGGCATTATGTGACCAACCCATCATGGTCATAAGTCCCACACGGACTAGGTATATTGAGTAATAAGTTGAAAAGTTTATATTTTGAGGATGGGAATGGAATGTTGTGGACTTTGGCACCTAATTATACTTTTGGGACCATAAACTTAGGTTACGGAACCATAATTAGTTGGAAAAATATAAAAAATCCAAGTATAGATTGCAGGAAAGGGGGTCAAAACTTTTGGCCCTAAACTTACGCCCTGCTGCTGGCCGCATGTGGCACTTGCACCATAAGCCTGGCTGCAAATGGCAGGCGCATGTGGCTGTCGCAATTAGGTCATAAGTAGGCCCAAATTTTAATTAAAATTTTAGGACTGCCAATACATATTTGACCTAAAATATCCCCCCTCCCCCCTTTCTTATTTAAACCTACTTAACCCTATTCCAACTCATTCAAATCCCCAAAACATCACCTTTTTCTTTGAATTCAAACTATCCTCTTAAAACATAAATTAACTCAACATTTAAGTAAAGGAGAAATTGACACTTCTTTGAGATACCAGCTTTCCTCAATATACTAAATACAACTTCCAAATTTTGATTGTGGTCAAGTTCTTCATTGTTCACTTTCGGTTCATCATAAAAGAGGTAACTTTCTCGGATATTTGTATTCATATGAAAAATATATATATTACATTATGCTTGTATGAAGGAGCCTTGAAGTAGCCTAAAATCATAATGTAGGGCCTTGTTTTAAATTGAATTCTAAGGTTAGGCCCAAACCGAAAGTTGAACTTGAAGGAGTGGATTAATATCATAAGTTAAGCATGTTGAGTTTGATTCAAAAATCATGATTCTTGACATATGTGTGTACATTGGACTTGTTGGGATTTTAAATAGGTTAAAGGGGTGTGAAAACTGAGGAAAAATTCAAACTTTTTAAATTTTGAGTTTTTTTAAACATTTGCTATCCCTCATTTTGGTTGGAAACTACTGACTTGTTTTTCAGGTACATATAGCACCTAATGTTTCTAAGAAGAATAAGGCTGATACCTTGATGAGAAGGGTAGAGTCTCCTAATCCTAGTGGTTCAGTGGAGAAGTACCCGAGGCAGCAACGTAGAGACACTATAATTGGGGTGACACACATAGTTACTTGAAAGCAGATGTGCCAGGCTGCTCAAACAGTTGTAGCCCAGCCATGGATGAAGTCAACGTGGATTTAACCCCCACACACTCATCCACTAGATAATAATGAGGAGGTGGAGGAAGATACAGAGTCAGAGTCTACTCCATTGGTTGTAGCTCAGGACCCCCAGTCTAAGGATGGGTTCAGGATTCATTTGAGGATGCTGAGTAGGAGAAGTCATTAGCGGTACCCCAGTTTGAGGAGGGTACCCCCACACATGTACAGCAGTCAGATGTACCACAGTTTGAGAAAGGTACAGAGTATGCTTCCTACAATGCATCAGTACAACGGGGGCCAAGTCCTACACCCACACATGCCATGGAGGCACTTTCGAGGTGATGTGTAAAGGATATGCAGGTAGTTCATGATATAGACAGTCATATCACGGATACTGGCAGGCCTAAGAGACTTATTTATGAGGAGCGTAGGATTAATCTATCGGTACTGAGGAGATTATGATAGTTGCAGGCGTCCTTTGATCGATACCAATTAGAGTGGGATGACAAGACCACTCGGCTTTTATAACTTACCTATAGTGCATGAGCTTTATGAATTATACCAAGATATAGTAGAGCTTCCTATACGCAGATTGCCAGGACCAATGAGGCACATGGAGTAGCCATAGCTTGATCATACACTTTTGAGAGGGGTCAGAGTTGATCGGTCAGCAGAGACTATCCGTCAGGTCATTTTTGGTCCTGATTGTATTACTCCAACATCTAAAGCTGAGTGCAACTAAAAATTTAGAGTTGTACATGATTGACATATTATGTGGGCAGCGGATCACAGATGAAAGAAGGTCGAGATGGATAGGTGGAAAGCAAGCTATATTTCACCTTTGGGTAATGCTACCCCATGGATTAAGGGGTATGGTGTGATCAAAAAGGGCACATTGACATTTGAGGCCAAGTTTTGGTAGTTTCTCATTTGGTATCGACTATTCCTTCCTGCTTCGTATAATTTGTTGACTTAGAGGGAGCAACCTTAGTTGCTTGTATGATGGCTAGATATTTTATTGATTTCGCAGCTATCCTCCATCATGAGATATATGACAGAGCATATGGGGAGTTTACTAATATGTTATTCCCTTGCATGATTCAGAGACTATGCGATAAGGTCGGTGTACCTACGATACCAGGCATAGATGAGAGGGTACTCTCTACAACTACTGCACAGACAAAGAGTATGAAGGGTCTGACATGCCCAGACCTTCCTAAGAGATTTACAAAGCCAACTACAGTACCTAGGGCCTAGACTAAAGGCCCAGTAGTTTCCACAGAGGTTGTTCATGCAATGGAGGCAATATGGATATTGGTGTTGATATGGAGATAGGGGAGTAGAGAAAGGCTCAAGATTTAAGTACACGGCATGAGGGTACACCAGCTACTTTTTCATCTACCCCATCTTTGACCTCGAAGTCAATTGGCGTAACTTCAGAGCCTACTTGCCCATCCACTACAACTCCTACTACCGGTATGATCACTATATCTAAAAGAGTTTTTGTAGTCCTTAGTGTAAAGACATAGGGGCACTGATGTTCAATTGAGGGTTGTTGAGACCGAGATGACTACCCTCTATGAGCATATGACATCAGGGGTTCGGAACAAATTAAAGCAGGTAGAGGCCAGATGGGAGGTCGCATAGATACCTACACTGTATGAGTTATGTGCTGACTCATGTCTTGATGAGTTTGAGAGATGGGTTACAACCCGATTCACTAAGATAGATATGTCGTATCAAGCCCAGATGAGGGAGGATTTTGATATATTATGAATAGAGGTACACTCTCTCATAGAGAGTCGTATTGTAGCTACTCCCTCAGTTATTCCACTAGTGGTCCAGATATCACCTCCACGCATACTAAGATAGTTTTATTTCTCCGTAGAGAATAATGAGGAGGTCTCTATAGTAGGGGCCAAGATAGGTCACATACAATACTTGTAGGATCCTAATATGTCTTATGACCAGGCTGTTAAAAGGGCCAGACATGATCTGCTGGAGACTGTAGTCATTGATAGGAAGAGGCGTATTGAAGTAGCCACGGATGCATCATCTACTAGTGAACTACCACCACTACCACCTCCACCAGCTGATATGCCCCCATCTGGGGATGATTATGACACGAGTGCCTAGTGCGTCCCAGGTATGTTTTTACTTCCCCTTGTTTTATTTTGTTATACCAAGGGCATACTAGCGATTTTGGCCAGTGCCGGTACTAGAAGCAGAAGAGGCACCCTTTGGTACAGGAGCTGATGAAGTGGAAACATGAACCTTATTTTCCACAAAAGCAACTTTAGATGGACAATCCCTCTACAAGTGACTAATTTGACCACATTTAAAATACTTGTTCCTTCCGTAATTATAAAACCCATGGTGCACCTGCCCACAGAATCTACAAGGAGGATATTATAGAGAGGACTGAGCCCCACCAGCCTGAGATTACGTGACCTACGCCCTAAACCCACCATTATGCCAAGTACGACGATCACCCGATATCTTTGGATAAGGAGCACTAGCCATAACATAGGAACCATAACTCCCCTATTCTTGATAGACCACTTTCCATCATCTCTACCACTCTATTGTTGACCTCCACCCTGATCAGAAAATCTAAACTTCTTATTCTGCCTTTCCCTTATCTTTGCCTGCTTTTTCTTCTCTTCCTCATATACACAAGGATATGGAAAATCTACACGCTTAGACTGAAAAGATACAAACTAAGCAAACATATGAATAGACTGACATAATTCCGCATTCAACACATCATCTTGAGGAGCTCGAGGAGGACTAGAGGGCACTGGTGAAACTCTAGGAGGGAAATCAGGAACTGGACCCCTAGACCAAGTCTGTACTGCATAAACAGGGTGTGTCCCATCATCATTGTTCTCGAGTGGGACAAATGAGTTTCCATGATCTTCAGATAATTAGGGAGGTATGATCTGAAAAGAAAATAAACAGTAATTAGAGAGACTCAAGACCTTAGACTCTATAGCTTGAAATAGAACAACAAGAAAGGAAAACATTCCTAAAGGTCTACACACCCATAAATGAGACTCTACTTGACTCGGCTTTGTTGGACACCTAATGACACCAAACCTATGCTCGGATACCACCTTTTTCATAACCCAAACCAGGGCTTGTCCATGATGGGTATCTCAAGTCCCACATGGACCGGAGATCACCCTTATACCAAAACAAACCAAACATACCACACCCTAAAGTTGGATAAATTTTGAGCATATAAGAAGATAGCCTACAATAGTCTAAGGAACTTTAAATGCATATCTATAACCAACTATCAACGACCAGCCAACCGACTAACCTATACTACCCAATAACTGCATTAGTCCAAACAAAGCCTTCTAAACTATAATCTAAAGATAAATATCAATAAAGTATTGGGGCATGCCCCCGACAATAGGCAAAAACCAAATCCAAAGGAATAGTCAAAATATAAATGAAACTATAATCATGAAATGCATCTTCTAAAGTATAAAAGCTCACCACTTCAATCTGACTCACTAGGTGACTCAAATCCAAGTCACTGAGCAGGAGAAGTAGAAGTATGACTTATTCCTGCATCGTATTGGGATACAACATCCAAAGATGGTTAGCGGGGTGAACACTAGCATAAAACTCGGGGATAAGGATAACATAATGATATGATCGATAATTTAAAACCATTCAAAACCAATGAACATAATAAAATACATAAACATATATATATATATCACATGTCGAAATAGGAAACAAGTCTTAACATGTTTTTCAAAACCTTAGAATGGATTGTGTAGCTCAATCATCATATAACAGTACCCTGGGCTATATGGGCCCCAACTCTCACCCCTAGCCAGGCCCTAGTGTGTGTAGCCATACAAACTGGAGACTAATATCATATATATACACATGGGGAACTTGAACCTCCCAACATAGACAAAGGTGACTTATGATACACCCCAAAATCGAGCAATGTCGAATGGGCACTTCAAGCCTACATGAACCAGAGGTCGCCCCAATAACCCAACCCAATCATCATCATATCCATCACAAGGGTCGAGTGAATCCCGACCATATAATAAGATAGCAAAAACAATACTAGAAGTCATAACTTAAACATGTCTAAACACTTTATTAGGTTCATAATGCTAACAATTATACCCAAGTCCATAATTATCCACAATACCTCTAAACAAACTGATGTTTAGAAATGTATATGTTGGGATAAGCCCGTGACAATAGACAAACAAAGTCAAAATAAGACTAAGTCTAAAGATAGAAGACTAAGAAGGAATGTCTTTCAGAGTAAGGAAGCTCACAACTCCCAAGTCATTGCAGGAACCACTTCGATCACTTAATCATTGCGTATGAAGAGAAGATGATTCTTCAACCCTTATGTCCCGTGGGGACATAACATTCGAAGATGGTTAACGGTTGGAGCGCTAGCATGTAACTAAAATATAGGGATAAAATAGCATCATCAATCAACAAGAAGTCAACATATCATATTCATCCATATTCATGACCTTATCCATACGTACAGGTATATCACATGATAACAAGTAAACAAGTCATAAAAACATTCTTAAATCGCTCAATCGTAAGACATGAAGTGGAGGATTCCAACCTTCCACACTTAGGTTCAACAATTCTTATTAGGTATGGGACTTCAACCACAATCACATATCACTTAGAAGAAGGACTTTAACCGTGTATATAGTAATTAAGCAAGGGACTCTAACCACACACATATCCATTCAAGCAAGGGACTCTAACCATATAGTCACATTGATTCAGGCAAAGAACTCTAACCACATGCCCACATATTAGGTAAAGGACTCTAACCTTATGTCGTATTAGATAGGTGACTCTAACCCAAGCCATTTCATTTGGTGAGGCATTTCAACATCAACATATCTCATTGTGCAAGGGACTTTAACCATAAGCAATTTGATTAGGCTAGAGACTTTAACCTCAAGCCCTTTCATTAGGAAAGGTAATTTAACCTCAAACAATCATGACTACTATTAATCAACATTGGGACTCCAACCCTTTGTCCATACATGATCATTTATTAAATTTACACCCAAGGACTTCAACCAATTTGGAAAGCTCAAGACTATACATAACCACATGGTCCTCGTAGGAGCCTTTGTTGCTCAACCATTTCAATAGTCCAATGCCTTAATCTAATTCATCATAAAATTTAATTTATGGTCATCAACACCCTTATAAACTAATCACATTTCATTAGCAATCTTATACCACATTCATACCAAAATTTAGTTCAACACATAATTCAAGTTCATTTTCATTTTTAGGGGCTTTAACCCCTCATTAACCATCAGCCAACAAGGTCATCAATTTCACCATACATGGCTCATAATACCTTTAAAAATTTATTTAACAACTATTCATACTTATTGGACCATTGACCTAGTTCAAAGCATCATCAACATAAGGCTAGAAAATTCACTTAGACATTTTCACAAGCTCCTTGTGTGCATGCCTTTACTAAGGTAATTTTCATGGTAGAAATCATCAAGATTAGAGTTACTCAAGACCCTCATGTTAAACCACATACAAAAAGCACCCACATATGCAAATAATCATCAATAACATCTATAAATACAAGTCTAAGCAAGGATCACCATTATTCATTATTCGTCAACAAAACCCTTTTCATTTGATTTCAAAACCACCGTGTAAACTTAATAATCCAAGTGAAAAATACATGGGTTAGATTTATCTAACCATGGGGAAGAGTTACATGCCTTAAACAACTTGATTCACCAATAGTCTTGACTTCACTTTGGCTCTTGAATATCACCCTTGAAACCCTAGCCTCCAATTCTTCAAAGATAAGTTTGAGAGAGTGTTTTGGATGTTTGATCCACTAAAAAATATGCTTAAGAAGGCCATAAAAACTTATATAATAAAGGGACTTAGGGTTTAGGGAGTAGGAAATAACCAAAAGGCCCTCAATCAAAATCTTAAAAATGGACCCGTCCAGGGGTACGACTCACTAGAGGAACCATACCCTAGGGTATGAGTGGTACCCTGACTCGTACCCTAGGATTCTCCTAGGTCACCTACACTATTAAGGGTATGAACACACACCATTGAGTCGTATCCAATGGGTAAGACTCAACCCCTAACTCGTATGCTTTATCCATATCAAAAATAGTCCACTCAAAGTTCAAGTCCAAACTCTATATGACTCACTTGGTACGACTCGTACCCTTTGGTATGATTGAGGAGGGGGTCACTCATACTTAGGATAGTGAGTAACACTTAGCGCACTGCCTAGGGTATGAGAGGGAAGAGAAAGACGGATACGAATTATATCCAAGGGTTACAACTCATACCCCTAGTTGTATCTACCCTAGAGACATCAATTGAAGAACTTTTTTAATGGTTCAAAGTCTAGGTGTTTCAACTCAATCACCCGATCATGTAATGATTTATGGGGGACTCGAACCTCCCTAATTATGAAATAAAAATAAGGGGGACCCGAACCTCCCTAATCACTTTGATCCTCATCTCGACAAATACGGTTTTCGGTATCGGTCAATTGAACCTCCACTTTTATGACTCAGTTGCACAACCCTTACTAAAGACCAATTAAAACAAGTACCACATTACCATTCATTTAATCACATTCCCCATCAAGGCACATATTGTTTGTATTGTCATACTAATTACACTTGCAAGGTAACAACAACATATCAAAATAACTCCCATTAACTTGGGGAGAACATATCTCTCTGTTCATTAATACACACTGGGGGAACACTGACTCCTTTTGTTCATTAAATCATACCATTGTATTTTAAATACCTTTTTATATCATGCAAAAGTTCAAGACTAGTTAAATTTTATAAATTCCCACAGTTCTCATAACTAAAACCAATTTTACATTACGGGGTTAGGTTCATAACCATTTTAAAAGCCACAAGTTTGGGAAAATCACAATTCCCTAGTTCATTCACCATACCCTGCACCCACAAGTTCAAAACCATATTTAAAGCATAGAAATCACAAATAAATCATGAGAAACTTTTTTCAATTCATAAACATTCAAAAAAAACTAATATTTGTTTCAAAATCATCACAATAATCTCATGAACAATACTTTAAATCACATGCTTTTAAAAAATTAACACTGAGGGAAGAGTAACATGCCTGTAATAGTAAGATGTACAAAGAGAAATCACCCTTAAGAGCCCTAACTGATCAACCTTTTGAAAACCCTAAGTGTTCTTGACCTTTAGGATTTGGGAGTATAGATGTTTTTGAGAGATAATGACACCCTAAAGGAAGTTATAAGTCATGGGTTTCTATTTGGTTAATAGGAGAAATGTTCATAATGTCCTCAACTTAAAAGCTAAAAGTGTCGTCTTTGATTAAGAGTCAACCTCTTAACTCATAACCACTCCTTACGATTCATCACTACGAGTCATAACCAAGTTAGTACCACGAAGGTACCTAACACAACCCGAACTAGGGCCTTATCGTAAAGGGCATCTCAAGTCCAACCAGGATCGGAGACCACCCCCATTACTTAACCCAAACAACCATCATATACCCTGAGTCAGATGAATTCCGAACATATAACAAGATAGCATATTTGTATCAATCCAAAATTTGGGATAAATCCACAACTGTGACAAACCCTAGCAAGTCCAACCACCCATTACCAACCAACAACCAAAACCAAAACTGAAATAATAACCAAGTTCCTATCCATAAATAACATAAAAGGATGAAACAATCATAAATTCAGTAAAACAGTATCATCCCTAATACCAATGCTAATACTAAGGCTGACAACACTACCGACACTGCCCATTCCAAACCATAATAGTTCCACAAAGCCTCTAACCAAAGAAAAAACAAATCTGATTGGGACATGCCCCCAACCATAGACAAAACCAATATCCATTGACTAACCAAAGTATATAAAGACATCAATGATATGAAATGGAGACTTTTAAAGTATGGAATCTCACTACATCAATCCAATAGCTGATCTCGATTTAGATCACTAAGCAGAAGGAGTCGAATGGCTGGTTTCTGCATCATGTGGGGATACATCCGCCCGAAGATGGGTTAGGGAGTGAACACTAGCAAGCATTCAGGATAAGGATAAATTAATACCAACCTTTAAAACCAAACAAACAACCATATGCACATATATTCAGACATATATACAAATATAAACCATGCCTAGAAAGGGATCGGGTTTAGCATGCATTTAAAACCATTAACCTTGGTATGTGTAGCTTAACCATTTTAGAACCACCCATAAGCTATATAGGTCTAGTGTAGCCCCTTGAACAGGCCCCCAATACGTGTAGCCACACGAACTAGAGATACCACAGGAGTAGGAGATTCCTAAGTACCCTTCACGTTCCATGATACATATATACAAGTGTAACTTACGAAATTCCCATGTACCCCATATGGTCATCATGAAAAATCCTCATGTTGGGAAACATAAGTTTCCAGTGTCTATCCATTGGACTCACACCTTTATGGTTAGCTATCACGCCCCCGCCTTTATTGCCCAATTAAAATAATTTCCACACAACCTAGACCACTATTCCATTTATTATTAACCAAAGCTATTATAAGTGGTATCTCTATACCAAATATAGCTTGTAAGTAATATCCTTAGACAACCTTTTAGACAAAAGGGATTCCTATGTACCCATAGATTACATTATTTAGTTTCTTAGAAGATCCCCATGTACCCCACAAGTAAGTTCATTACTTAGTTTGCCTGGGGGATTCCCTTGTACCCCATAAGTATGTTAAATTAACCATAGCCATGACTACAAAGACCTTTTAACCATTCTAAGTTATTTAAACCATTTAGGGTTCCATTGTTAGGTTATACCATGCAATAGTTCAATTAAAAGTCTAAAACATAGTAGAAGCATTCTCAGAGGCATTTTATCAAACATGTTGAGGACAGTGTTTCCAAAACCAAAATCAAGTACCAATTAGCCATTCCCATGAAAACAAGTGTTTAAACCATCATTATAATATGCAAACCAGAATAAAAGAAATGGGAAAACCATAACCAACCATTATAATCAAAACCGCCAACATATATTTGAAAACCCAAAACCAAACAATAATTATACCGTGAAAACAAGTCATAAAATATTCCTTTAGTTGGAACTAACATTGAGGAAGGGGTATCTTTCCTTATATTACAAAGAAGATAAAGAGAAATCACCCGTTCCAGCCCCAAATTAATCCTCTAAATAAAATCCTAGCCTTTCTTTACCCAAGAGCCTTAGAGAGAATTTGAGAGAGTTTCTAAGTGAATAAGTGATTAAAAATAGGTTAAATGAACCCCCAAGATGTGTTTTAAGTCATGGGGTCCCAAGGAGTTATAAGGGAAAATGCCTAGATTACTCCCAACTTGAACTATATAAAAACCCCGCAGGTAGGTATGGTTATACCATCCATACCCTAGGGTATGAGTGGTACCCTTACTCGTACCTTAGGCCTCACCTTAGACCCCTACAGTAGTCAACACATGACCATGCAAGCCAAACCATATCCAAGGGTATGACTAGTACCCTTAACACATACCCATAACAGTACCAGGAGGCTTAGATATTGTCCAACATATGAGTTGGATAATACGACTATTACCCCATCTAACACCTATGGTGAGCCACTCGTACTCAGATCCAAGTTACTTTACTAAGTTTTAGATTAAGTGAAGTAAAACCCAACCATACGACCCGTCACCAACCATATGACTCGTACCCACCCAAGTTGTACCCATTCCAGAAACTCAAACACCCAACACTCTATAACATACGATTGGACCATACTACCCATACCTACCATAAAACTAGTACCCCAACTCATATGATGTCCAAAAGATAAAACCCAAGGAAAATTTCTAACGACCAAACCCAAGGGTGTTTAAGCACCCTACATTATTATTCTTATGACTTAAAGACACCAATCTTAATAGGACCCTATGACTCATATGCTCTAGTTGTAGTCAACACAGAACATAAATTAAGACATACAAGGATACCCTATGATTACACTTAACAACTCATAAAATCTCATTATGTCTCTTAGTAAGCCACTCGTACTCAGAGAAGAATAAAGCCACAAACTTATCAATTTGGTTATGAATCATCCCAATGACTCATCAAGACAACCTATGACTCAAGGGGTCCAGTTGTACCCAGGGTAGTGATCTCACAGCTCAAGAAATTTTCAAGGGCTAAAATTTGAGGTGTTTCAATAGCCTACCTCATAGCCGAACTATAGTCTCAAATCATCCATAAACTACTTATCTCTACTCCTTAATCTTTGAACATTATTGCACTAAAAATACATAATATCTATATTAATACAAGTAAAACAAGACCCATAATGCTATACTAAACTCTAAGTAAAGAATTGAGTACAAAATAGGCTTGTGGAATCTGCTAATGGAATTCCAAAATTGAATATTTCATGAGATCCCTAAAAGAACAAGCAATGCGGTTCAATAATTGAACGCAAATAGAGTCCAAACTGGGACTCAAATAAATTCATAAATTACAAGGATCAACATCCCCAAAATCAAGAATTTATCATATTTTAAGAAGGAAAAAAGACACAAAATAGTGAGAAAAGACCAAGTATCATACCTACGCTTAGTGGGATGAAATCCCATTAATTTTAAAGATCAAGATCGCAACAATAGTGGAAAAATGAGCCTAAACAAGAAGGGGAGATGAAGTCCAAAAAAATATATCCAGTGGTGACAACTTAAGTGGCCATTGAGTTACTAAAGCAGCAAATGACTGCTAAAGCAAAAAGTATGGTAGGGGAGAGATGCTGCTATATCAACAACTTAGTCACTTAATGACATATGCTAAAGTAGACAAGTACCGCTAAAGTAGAACCAAGCAACTAAAGTTACTCCCAAGTTACTTAAGTGTATTCACAAGTTACCAAAAACTAAACATTTTTCTAAGCCTAAATAGACACTAACTGGATGTTTGAGATCGTTCAAAACCCTATGCATAAAATAAAACTATGCTATCCAACCAAATTTGATATTTCAAACTCAACAAGAC